>NC_082596.1:31193387-31355887 GCF_030936135.1 Gavia stellata
CAGCCAACTCCTTACCTCTGTGGGCAGGATACTTACCAGCCCAGGAGCCAGCTACTTCCTGAAGAATTTGCACTGGTATCTGAAAGGTCAGATTTTTTTTTTGTTAAATTTAAGCATGTTCACTTTAATTTAACTGTCCATAGTTAAGGGCAAGCTGGATATTAGGAGAGGTTTGACCATCAGAGGAGAAAGGTTCTGAAGCGGGCTTTCATTAGCAAGGCAAGAAATCTAAAGGATTATAAAATGGAGTTTAGTATATTTAGATGTATCTCCATGGTATGGCTGCCTAAGACAGAAAAAGGCTAAGCTTCATAGCCCAGTGAGTACCATCTGTATTATGTTCCCAATGACTTATTTAGCCTCACAGGCTAGCATCGATTATCAAAACAACCTTATAGCTACACCTAAACTGTAGCTTCACCAAAGCTCCTCTGTGTATCATGAAAAGCATATATGTGTGTCTATGTGCAGGTATGTCTATAAACAAAAATGCAAAAATTACAGATTTTCTATATGTACCTAATTGAGAAGTCACTTTTAAAGGCAAATTTCATTGTTAGATTCTCCAGAGTTAACTAAGGAAGGTTATTTTGAGTAAATGTCTATTTCTCATATACGTTTTACAGTATAACTGTAGTACAATTGTCAATTAATGTTAGTTCCCTCAACTGAGTTAACTGGGCAAGAAAGCGAGTCTAGGGTGAATGGTACATTCTAATTTTCCAGGCCCATTACTTCTTTTCCTTTAATACTTAGAAATATTGTTGCTCTTCCTTCCCGCAAACATAGCATTTGAATGTTTGGACAAAACAGTCTGTGTTGTATTAATGTACTTGTTTATTAAGTGCGCTTGTCATCAGGGTATGATTTTGATGTGCAGCAGTCTATGAGTTTGACTTCAAAGCATCAGGGTTTGACTGCCTGGGCTGTACTACCTCCTAATACTACAGCCTGTGTATGAATGCAGACTAACACAGATGCTGTTCACTTTCCTCAAAAGTGGGATCAGATTTTAGCTGAAGTTCTCAGAAAGAATATTTTTGACTGCTTAAAGACAGGTTTGCCGATGGTGTGCTCTCGTTTGCTTTCTGAAATTTCATAACACAAAGGCTGACCAGAAACAGGAAGTCTGTTTTGTAAAAAATATCAACGTTTTGGAATTCAGCATTAGCCTTTATTGGAATGTGAGATGTCTCAAAATAGATAGAAGAAACTGCACTCAACAGCTGAAAGTTCAGTATTCCCAAATCCACGTGGAATACAAGAGATTTAAGATCCTGCTCCATGTAATCTAAATCTGACACTTCAGTGTGGTCATTTGGTATCACAAAATCATGTTGGAATAACTAAAATGCTGAATTTTCAGTGTCAGAATGCTCCCTTCCACCTCCCTTCTTCCCTGACAGTATTGGTTGAATGAATAAGCTTATGTTTGTGTGTTCAAGAACGATTCCAGTCCTGATTACCTAATAGTCTAGTGATTTGAGAACACATAGGTCAACACCTTTTCACAAATTTTTGCCGCTAAACTGGTTCTTTTTCTTGGAAACTGCTTTGGGTTTTCTTTTTTGTTTGTTTGTTTGAGGGGGTTTTGTTGTTGTTGTTTTTTCTCTGTGTGGGGAAAGAAAAAAATGCTATATTCCTTTTTCAAAGTTCAGATGATGAAAATGATTATAAAACAGCAGTGGAAAAGTTTGATTAACATTTTATCTTCAAAAAGAACTTAAATAAAATAACTGAAGAGTTGTTTATCTCCTGTTCTGGCCAAAAAGACTCCAAATGACTAAAATCAGAAGCCTTTGGTTATCTGAGTTGTGGAGTCTTTTGCAGTCAGATGCACCCCTGCTCCCTCTCTCTTGTTAGTATTCACTGTTCACTCTTGATACTGTACAGTAACAATAAAAAATAAGTATAACAATAAAAACAAGTGATGTGACTGGAGTTAACAACTATTAACTTACTCTTGTACAAAGGGGCAACAGCTTTTTTCTGTCTGTTCAGAAACGAGACCTTTACTGACCACCGTTTTCTGTCTTCTGCAGCACTGCAGAATTGATACGTAATAGATTCAATAGTGAATTATTACCTGTTAAAATGAGATCTTCTTTTCCTTTTCCAGTCTGGTTCCTTGCCTTGACTCTCCAATGAGTACTTTCTTTAAAACCTGTGAGCCCCAGGTCCCATACTTTCAGTCCTTTCCCACCAAACATAGTAATCTAACTTGCCCTTTTTTGCATGAAAATCTCTAGCAAAGTCCTCCTGAAATATATTCAACTTAGCCTTTGCCCAGGAGGGCCCACTCAGATCACACACCCTGGCTTTTGGATGGGGCTCTCTCCAGTCTCTCCTCTTGCCCTGTCTTTTAGGTTTGTCCTTCCAACCTCATCCTGATACTTCTGTCCATGTCTAAGATTTTTCATTTAGTTCATGTCTACTGCCCCCTTGAAAGTCAACTGCAGGATCATCACTCCTTTCAATCCAGTTTGTCCCAGAACTGCCACATGCTTGTTTTGTCCAGCTGATTAACTCAAATTCCTCAGAAGAATCACAGTCCTCTCCAGAGACTCCAAACAGCTTTTTCAGCACGTCCTGCCAGTCCACCTTTCTGAGACAAAGCAGCCTTGGATCACTGCTGTGAAACTGAAGTGCCTGGATCCCACAGGGGTGAGTCTTATTAATATTTGTATGTATGTCTGATGGAGATGAATGGAGTGTTGTTCACACAAAGGACAATTTGGGGGTTCAAGACATTGGAAGGCTTTCTCCTACATCTTAGAAGGCAGCCAGGAGTGGAAGAAGAGCTGTCAGGGGCAGATGTAGTAACTGGTTAAAAGCAGTTCTGAGGCAAGTGAGAATTACCAAGCTGTGGATAAAGTTGGGGTTTGCCATGGATTAAAACTCCTGTTGCCGCAGCCTATCCCATCTGCTATACTAGAGTAGACACTAGTATGAGTAGAGTGAATGACTTCTCCCTGGTACCCTTGGTGAAAACCTGGCAAAACTTCAGTGGTTATTCTGGTGGGGTATAAAAGAAAGTAGTCCTGAAGACTGTTTTTCTTAATATCCAGTAGTACCTCAATTGCTAGTCTCTTTACAGCCACTATTTTTTCTATGATTTATTCAAGATTTTGATGACATTACAGGAGGGAATAGGAAAACCTTTGAAACCTTGACCAGTGTTATGGGACAATATGATCATCTTTTGCTCTAATCTATTTGACAAATTGGCATTTTGGGGCATAAGCCTGCTTCAACTTTTCTTAACAGCTCTCTCTGAAAAGGTAGTAAAGACACGTAAGTAAAATTTCATAATAATATAGAATAATATAAGGACAGGGAATAAAATAGTTATATTTTAAAACTAGGAATTAAACTATTTCACCTAGTTGTTTTAAATCCTAGGCAGTACAATGATGTGTGTCTTGCTAAAGAAAATTATAACCTGTTATCATCAAATCCAGCTTTTTACTGTTGCTAATAATATGATAATACAAATGACTTGCTAATTTTTATAACTCAGCAGAAGTAAGAAATTAGATTGTAACTATGTTTATTGGTCCACCATTTTGAGGATTTTGCATTTGAGCATTGATACATGTTGCATGTGCATGAACACTTTAATTAGACTGTTTTGAAACAATATGTTCAATTAAAGTTAAATGCCAAAATCTGGTATGAAATTTTGTTTACAAATAAATATATAGCTGTGAAAATGGACACAAAAGCTCTTCCACAAAGTGTATTCTGACACTCGCATTGCAAAGTGTTACCAACGGACACTAAAAAAAATTGTTTGTTTGTTTTTTATTTTTAGTTTGACTATATATTTTTGCCTGCTGTTTATCTGTCTACATTTTCTGAATTTATAAGAGTTTCCTCAGGTATTTCTTTCCCAATTAAGCAAAATAATCTTGCTTGTGACTATGTGGGATACACTCAAAATCAGAGTTTTACTTAACGGACTCATTGAGAAAGACCATTTTCAGGCTCTGGGTACTGAATCACAAGTTTACTGCACTATTCTTATTTTCACAGCACGGATCAAGGAGAATCTAACAGTAAATGATGCATTTCAGCACTGTCTCCCCAGTTATAACCCTGCTCCTAACCTTAACAATGACATCCCTTTCTGCCCCCAGCTAATTAGGTACCATTCAACCAATACTCAGCTGCTGTTATTAATGGATCCTGCCAAACTAGAAAAGTGTGTATTTTACTCTTGGTTCCAAAACCTAATCCTAAGCATCATAACCTTTCTTAAGTCTTATCATAACCCTAACTGCAATCACAGCAGAGACTCAGACATCGGCTCAATAAGCAGCTGAAAGCCCTACAGTTCCGTATATAGAATATGCATCCTAGCTCTGTGTATCTGGCAGGATCTAGTAATGAATTATGCATATCTGTCCCAAACTTTAATCCTACACCGAAACAGAACCCTAGCTCTGCAGCCTAGCCAGAAACTCATTAGGAGCTATCTATCCCTGTAGAGCTCTTATCCCGGTCCCCAGATATTTACAGTATGGAGCAGTCAACTTAATTCTCCAGCCATTCATCAAGATATGTGGGGGTATAATGGATAGCCTCATTTTTAGTTATTAATGAAGTAATCTACATTTCATCTTTTTCATATTTGGCTGTTTCTTCATAGAAAGTATCAGCATAACAATCACTTTTTAGGCAAGACATAAAGAATACAGCTTCAAGCAACACTAGTTGCAAGTCTGTGGAGCTGCAGTGGAAAACAGGATGTTTTATATAGCGTGGATTCTCTTCTGTGTAAGGCAGTTGTTTAACTCATTTTGTTTGCCCAGATATTAAATCAGTTTCTGTGACATTCTTTTGTCCGTGATACTTGGCTAGTAAAGGTGATAGATGGTGCCATAAGCTATCCTGAGCTCTTTCATTCACTTGCTGAAAGTGCCTCGACAAAGTCAGGGGAAACTTGCTGAAACAGCACCTAAACCATAATTTGAAACAAATACATGGGCCAAACCATGTGATCTAGTATTACGGTTGACATTTTTTTGGAGTTCCTTTTGGTATGTATCCATGAAATACCGTTGAGTTCAGCTGAAAAATAAATAACAAAAAAAATCTAAGTAACAGTTACCAGATCAGTAGGAAGTATTCTTGCAAGTTTCTTTAAAAGAAATAACATCATGCTTTTCTTCAAATACAAAAAAAACCCCACCCACCCAAAAGTTTTAATACATAATTTCATGGAAAATTTACTACTTTTTCATGCAGATGTATGTGTGAATGTGCACACATACATATTAGAAGATTATAAAATTTCATCTGAAAACCTGTAACAAACAAGATTGAAAACTCTGATTTAAAATATTGTACTAATCAGCAGCTTTGTCTTGCTGATACTCTAGCTGATCATCTCCTTAATTTAATTTAAGTTAATTTACCACACCACACTATGGTTCTTCTAACTTAAGTGACACATAAAACTAATGTTAAACAAACTGATAAACAGCAAGAGTTCTGATGAAATCCTATTCTGATGTAAGGAACAACATATTAAATTCCTATTATGTGGTAGCACAAGGTCAGTTTGCAGGTACATTGCTTTTTCTGTGTCTTTGTGCTCTTCATAGATTCTTACAGCAATAACACTGTGCTGGTTTTGGCTGGGATAGAGTTAATTTTCTTTGTAGTAGGTGGTGTGTGACTGTGTTTTGGTTTTGTGCTGCAAACAGTGTTGATAGTACAGAAATGTTTTAGTTAGTGCTGAGCAGTGCTTTCACAGAGTCAAGGCCTTTTCTGCTTCTCACCCCACCCCACCAGCGAGTAGGCTGGGGGTGCACAAGGGGTTGGAAGGGGACAGAGCCGGGACAGCTGACCCCAACTGACCAAAGGGATATTCCATACCATATGATGTCATGCTCAGTATATAAACTAGGGGGAAAGCTGGCCGGGGGACCGCTGCTTGGGCTGGGCATTGTTTGGAGTATGGTGAGCAATTGCTTTCATTTGCATCACTTGCCTTTCTTGGTTGTTGTTGTTGTTGTTATTTTCCTTTTCATTACAATTTTTATTATTATTATCATTATTATTGTTATTTTATTTTATTTTATTTTATTTTATTTTATTTTATTTTATTTTATTTTATTTTATTTTATTTCGTTTCACTTATTATTCACCACAAGCTTTCTCACTTTTGTTTTTCCGATACTCTCCCCCATCCCGCTGGGGCAGGGGGGAAGTGAGTGAGCGGCTGTGTAGTGCTTAGTTGCCAGTTTGGCTTAAACCACGACAAACACTCACTCACATGACAATAATGGGGCATTTCTTACACATATGCTATATCAGCTGTGAAAAGAATAGAAAATGCCACAGAGAAACAGTATGAAAGCTATGGCTCAGAAGCCTTAGAAGCTGAAAGAATGACTACACTAGTAGGGACACAAGATTACCTTTGCAAAATGGTACCTATGCAGCAGCTGTGTCCTTATTTACCTCAGGTGCTGGAAATGCAAATTTCTGGGAGACTTGCTTTAGCACCGTTCCTGTTTTCTGAGATCTTTCTCCATCATCAGCTTTTTCCAATTATTTCTTCCATAACTGAGAAAGACACTCAATATTCTTCATCTTTCAGGGCAGCCACAGCTTTAAGGGGAAAGATGCCCAGCCTGCACTGTTCCCACACATTTCGTTGGCTCTACTTTACATGCAAGAGAGGGTCAGCTATGCCCAGCAGATGTATCCCATGTGTATAAAAAATAGTACCCAAAAGGTCTGCTGCATAATCAAGAAGCAAAGGCTTTGCAATAAGCAGCCGTGTTCTGGGATTTTGGGGGTGGGGTGGTGTTTTTCTTCAATAATAGAGTTTAGACAATTGAGGTTTTTTGAGGCACATACCAATTCTTTATGATTTCTGCATTGTGACAGCTTTCTTACACTGTGTTGTTGAGCTTGACTCCAAAGTTTTCACCCCAATTTCTGACTTTTGACATCCTATATCTGTTGAACTTTGTGAAGGGATAGTTTGTTTTGATGTTTGTGTTGAAAGGCATTATTCACTCACTCAATGTCTTCTTGAAAATCATGCTTGACTGCAAAGGTGATTTATGAGGGATGATGAAGTTCTGAGAAGCACAGGAATAGAGAGCCTAGCTCGGCCACATCAAATTAAAACACAGTTTTATCTCCAGATATTATTTACAGTGCCATCTTGTGATGTTGACAAGTAGCATCTGAAGTGAGCTCCTGAAGTTGTTAACATCTCTGTAGAGCAGCAGAGTTCAGATTACGGAAGTTCTGACAGTAATGAAAAAAATGTTCACTTGCACGTCAGGAGACTGCACTGATGCCTTCCTTTTTCCTGTTTCCAGGGCCAATGAAATGTAGGCCAGATTTCTTACCCATTTCAGTGTCACCAGTTGATGCATGGGTGAGTCTGCAGTGACTGAAATGTTCCTGAAATTCAGACTTACACTTTTGGTATTTCCATTGGTTATAGAAAACCTCTTGTGAAAAGCACCTTAGCTCATCAATGAATTTTAAGTACATGTTCTTTTTTACTTTCTTGAGTAAGCACTTTCTTGAAGGGATTGAGTATTATGCTTAAGTCCTACAGCAATCATTGTAACCCTACATGGTGCCACATGGAGTACAATTAATCTCAAAAGTGGCTGATAGTTTGGAGCTAATTAGAATTTTGGCAGTAAGGCTCATCATATTGAAAGTAAAATAGACAGCACTGCATGGCAAATTGTTTGTCAGTTAACAGAAAATGATTAACAAACTAAATAGCTATGAGGAACATAGGTAATAGTAGTCATTTGAATACAATATTTTTAATCTTAACAATACTACTTCAGAAATTCAATTTTCACAGAGATGAACCAGAAATTATTTTCTGTGCATTCCCTGATAATAAATTGTATAGCTGGTCCAACATGTCACAGCAATTATAAAAAGGGTTTAATATTTGGTTTGTGAAGTATTCTCTCATTTGTACCTAATCAACCTTGCTAGTTAGTTGAAGGCCCTTAGGCCCAAATCCACGAAGGGACTCATATATAGGAAAGACAATTTAAAAGCAAACTTAATTATGCTGGATTTTAAGCTGCATTTGGATCTCTAATAAGACCACAGCTGTATTATCTTTCTTTCTGCTCATCTTCATTTGGACTCCAATGGACATTAGTCCAGCAACAGGTCAGTATGCACCAAAACCCTGGAACTAATGACAGGTATCTCCCTGGGAAACTGTCAGTAGCTGTATAAACCTAGGATATCTAGGCTAGTGTAGGCTAGTAACAGAGATTTTTGACACTTATATTAACAAAAGAAAAGGTCACACAGTTCAGCCATTGTTTGTATTGTCAGTATAGTTACAAGCTGACAGCTTACAAAACTCTGTCCCAGGATTATTGTGTGGTGGTTATTTTTCAGATGTTATGACACATATTTGTTTAAGATGATGTTTAAACCAGCACTGGAATTTTTAAGAATATGCAAAATGAGTACTAAAGGAAATATTTTGCTCAAAATCGCTTGTTTTCTTCTTTGATGTCTCTGTGGATTTCTCAGATACTACCATTTTCTTCTCGTACATCCCAGATTGTTGAAATCTCTGAGAATTTTCTCAAAGTGCTTTGAGCCCAGTCCAGCAGCATATTGCTGAATTAAATTGTAATAATCATTGATGATATTTTGATGTTATTATAGTCCCACAGTGTGTTCCCTTTAGGGATAAAGATTTCAAGTCTGAAGAATGATTTGCAGAGTATGCAGTGCTGAACAATGGGAGATCTCCATATAAGAACGTTTACCAAACTTTAGCTTAATGTGTTCAACTCATATTAATGAAAATATGTATCAAAAATACTAACTTACTAAGACATAAATAATGATAAACTCATTCTTCAGGAAGCATCATTTTATGAAAAGGGATATATAACCTGGGTAATGAAGTGAGGAGCTAAACTTGGGCATGGAAATATTGGTCATTCAGTTATAACAGTAAGAGCTAAGGTAGAGATTTCTGTCACACAGTTTTGTGGTATTTCAGCATAATCTTCTATGGAGAGATCAAGGTACATTAGCATTTGTATTTTACAGGCTGCTCATTTGGAATGTGACTTGGACCAGATATACTGAAATTTAGTTGTGCTAACATAAAATTTAGTGTCTAAATAATTTTTAGTGTTTTGAAAAGATCTTTCTTTCGATTAGGAACAAATAACACTTGGTTTGAAGAGTAACACTGTTATTGACTTAGAACATTGTAGACAGAAAGAAGACAAGAAGGAAGGACACTGTATTAATTTCTAGAATTTCCTGTATGCTGGTGTTTCTCATTTTAAAACTCTTACATTGTATACAATTGTATTCATACTGGATTTTTTCAGTTCGTTTTATATACTCTGAACTGGAGAATCAAAAAACCACTTAACTTTATCATGATATACCTGAATTTGACACTGCTGTACATTTGAAAGTCAGACTTTGTTTAGAAATTTAGGATGAACAACACTAAGGTTTTAAAAGTTCTTCACTGAGAGTGTGGTTGAGCACTGCAGCACACTCCCCAGGGAAGTGATCATGGCCCCAAGCCTGTTCAAGCAGTGTTTGGACAATGTTCTTAGATATACGGTTTAACTCTTAGGTCACCCTGTGTAGAGTCAGGAGCTGGACCCAACGATCCTTGTGAGTCCCTTCCAACTCCAGATATTCTATGATTCTATTTGTATACAACCACTAAATCATAACATGAAGTAAATTAATCCATTATTAAAAGCAGAATAGAGGGGGTAAGTTTAAAGGGGCTGTGATAAGGAAATGTAATGAAACAGAGTTATTAATTATCATAACTGACTCTCTGTCAATGTGTTGACATCATGGTAAAACAGGACTCCTACAATAACCTCGTTCTGAAAAACCAGTTGTTAAAGTATGATAGTTGTACTAATTTTTTTGTAATTCATTCTTTAACACATGATTTTTTCCTTCAGCAAAATGAAAGAGGAAATTTAAATAACTAAAAAGGCAAATTACCTGCTATACAGGAAGGATATTTGTACAAAGTTTTCTGGTGAACAAAGTGTACTGTGGCTGTAGTTACTACTGCCAGTCATATATCAGTGGGTTTTCAAATCTCGGTAGTGGTCTATTATGGTCACTGGGAGGACACTGATCATAATAAGCAACGGATCAAGCTTTATCAGCCTTATGAAATGTTGAAAAAACCTTTCCAAAATCAGTACATTGTAGTAGCAGACTTTACAAAAAATAAAATAAAATGAAATAAAATAAAGAGAAAACATAAAATAAAGATATAAAGTAGATTAAAACCAAAACAAATCAAATGAGAAATTAAATTTTTCAGCCTTTACAGTCTGCCAGTGTCATGTTCTGATGTATGCGCTAACAGCACATACTATCTGTTAGACATTCTTAAATATATATAAAACTCAAACAGAAACATTTCATTTTGAAAGAAAAGTTTCACAACTGTTGGTCCTTCAGTTTCCACCTCCAAAGACATTTCCAGATTATATGCCTTATTTCAAATTTTTAAAGGCATTGGATATCTAAATCACTAGTATTTACATGAGAACATTTTTGAAGCCTCAAACAGACAACTACTTACATGTATATTTGCATAAATATCATCTGAAGAGTTCTTTGTAAAATTGTGGTGAATGGAATTCAGATTTTTCTGTTTCTTTGACAAAACTGATATTGTTCTATGGTTTTGGTTTATACTAAGCCAGATTAAATTTGTCCTGCTTTTTGCTGGTCCTTGACCTCCTGTACTTTGTGTGTAATGAAACTCAAAAGGTATTTTCTTGCTCTGGTTTTACAGTTATAAAAGTTTAAAAGCAAGAGGATAGAGTGAACCAGAGACTATTCTCAATGAACAATAAAGGTGAGTCTACTTGGGCAAAGGCAGAGAGTAGCCTTATGATCTCAAGCAATATTGTTTACATTTAAAACTAAAGTATGGGTCATGGCCTATTTTATTTACCTGTGTAAGTGTGTCTTTAAAGACCTTATTGTGCAGATGACGTTGGAGGTTCCTGGACTAGAGCTGAGTTAATGATCTTCTAATTTCGTAACTAGCTGTATGTCTAAGTACCTTTTTTGTTCAGTCTCTAAAGATCTTTTAGCTCCAAAATAACTTTAACAACCTTTAATATTAAACACAAAGAGTTATTTCTAATAACGCCAATGAGAAAACCCAGAGAAATATGGTTTACCATCTCGTATTCATCAATTAGAAGTGAAAAAAACCCAACAAATCCTTTCATTTAGATCAAATACAGTGAATGCTTTATTTTACCACGTTAGTTTTAAGAGGAGGTCAAGCCAGAGAACAGACAAAACAAAATTTTTTTAAAATGTCATCTCTGTTTATCTTTCATGAAGATGTGCATTGGGACAATGAACTGCACACATATAACATGCATTTTATTTCTTACTTAGGTGATATAATTTATTATATATTTTATCCCAAACTATTTTTAAAGGTAAGAGAAACTGGTTGGAATCTGAGAGCAAAGAAGCTCCTTTGCTTTTGAACAGAGGTAAGAATTAAGACCTCAGCCTTCATTTATCTGAAAAGACACATCTGGTGTGAAAAAGATCCAAAACTACCATCTGCCCTTCACGATGGTGGCTTTCAATTTCCATTTTATAGGCTTTGGACTACACACTAAAGGACTGCAGTTTTCATCTCCATTTATTCTATTCATGCTCATCTAGTTAGCTTAGGATCACTTGTATTCTTCACATCTTCAGTCACTTGCAGGTGATTCTGCTTCCAAAAACTTGCTAACACAGGTCTGAAATTTTTAATATGTGAAACTTAAGTATAACTTAAGTAAAGCGAAGCTTAAGTAAAGCCTTGACTACTGCTTGGAGTTATCAATCTGAAATGGAGTACATTCAGGTACTTCGTATATAGGCTGTAGAAGATCATAACGTCCTCTAGGAGATTATAATTTCCAGACCTTGAGTGGTCTAACTTGTTTTGGAAAGTTAAAGCCACTATTTGACAGAAAATTAGGTTTTCATTTCCACACCCTCCAATCTGTTTGATTGCTATTGTGAAAGTAGCAGTAAGATGGTTGCCCTCCAATGCAATTTCAGAACAACTAATTGCAAAAGACATTCTTCAATAAAATATACACATCACATTTTATTTAAATGGAAAACTGCCTTCTAACTGGCATCTTCACAGCCCCTCCACAAAGCCCAGTTCATGGGCTTATTCCTTCCACACTTTTGCACAGCTTGGGCCAGGCTGATTGGTTTGCTGAAGCTAGAAAACAATAGGAAGTTGAGAAAGCTTAAAATAATAAATTTCTTTGATTAGCAGTACTGCATAAATGTCTGATTTTACTGACTTTATGATTAGTTTTCTGAATCCAGTCAAATCAATTCAGTGATTTGTTCAGTCTTTCCGTCTGTCATATTCTCTTTCTTCAAAAACTGAGTTAACCCCAGCACACACAAGATTCCCCAAATGGTTTGTTTTTAGAGATGGTCAGAAATACAGTGTTAAACCTTTTTGCTGTTTTTCTTTTATTACTTTTATTCTCATCACCACTGGAATCAGCTGATCGAAACTGAGCTGTTTCACAGGATGTGTGATAAACTTATTTCCAGATCTTAAACTATTTTTGTTGCACTATCATGTTTCCTTGTTAGTTTGTCAGCTGATAGCAACCTTGAAGCACTGGAAACTGACAGGTGGGTCTCCCGAGGTTCCTAGCTCCTAGATGGTCTGGAAGCCCTGGCACTGCAGGCTGAAAATGACCCAGTTTGCATAGCTTTGCTCTTCCTTCATCACTGGAAAGATGCCGTGAAACAGCAAATACTTGCAATCAGGTAATAAAAGTTTGATCAGCTTTTTTTTTTTCCCAAAATTTTGAAAATCTTTGCCCATAAAAGAACATTACATTGGTAATCTGTTGTTTAAACTGTATTCATTTGTTCATCTTTATTATTAATATAATTAGTTTTATAACACCTACTAACCTTACCCTAATCAAAGCCTTTACTAAAAAATATTTGTTTATGTTAGGAATCTACAATCTAACTAAAAAGACAAAAAAAATAGAAGGCAGGCGGTGTTTTACTCCCCAATTTAAGCGCAGAAAACTGAAGGAGAGCAAGCTTAATTGCTGTACTCTGCTCCTGCAAGAAAATTCTGGCAGAATTGGTGTCGGGCCTACATTAGATGAATCTCTGTGAATTATATGAATAAACCATGAACTTTTTTTCCCACTCTATTCATATCTTCTGCAGACTAGCAATGCACAGTCCACTCAAACTTTCTTACAAGGGCACCAACAAAGGTATGTCCAGTAATTCTATTAATTATTTTTTCTAAATCCTCTCCTCTTTCTTTTTTAATTCATAACACACAACTGCATGTACAGCAATTTCCTACTACCTTTTTGATTTACGCAGTCAAATAGCTTCCATTTTTTTACTACCCCAGGTTTCCATTAATTTTTCCGTAATTTGTCAAGTCCAGCTTCATACATGAGATTCCAATAATCCTACAGAATAGAAGAAAGAAAAAACAAAGCTATTTATTCAATTACTGGTATTGAATACATGCATTTTTTCTCCTAAATTTTAGATACATTTCACTTGCAACACATGCTGAGAATAAGTAATGCTGCTCTCCCTCGGGGATAATATAAGCTTTGTCATACAGAGAGGCCTATTTACCAAATAGCTTAAAATTGACCAATTTGTATTATTATAGCAATATTGGGATTTCTGATCTACATTTAAGAAGTCTGATTGCACTGATTTAGATTCCCCAAATACCCATATTCTCTTTCCATATTCCTCTGTTCAGCAATGGTGGTGGTCTATGTAGGTAATTTTTGCCTGAATGTGGTCTAATTTTCACTACTGCCTAGTTAGTGTGAGTATGACATAACTGACAACATATTTATACATTTTTAATAAGCATATTAATATAGAAGTCCAAGTCAAAAACCCAAGTGTTTTATCATGTATTCATGTTTGCTTTTTGGAATGACCAATATAGAAATTCAATGGAAAAAATACACATTCTACTAGAAACTAGTTTAAAATTCCTGCCAGCAGACAACCTTATAATATTAGTAAAGCAACATTAAATTGTCTTGTCTTGGAGGGTGGTGCGTGCGTTGTTTGTTTGTTTGTTTGTTTGTTTTTCCACAAAAAATGTTGAGTGGCCCCACTGGACCATGTCTGTTTTGCAAAGTAAGTTTGTTCCTTCTGTCTACATTCACAGAGACAGAAAAGAATCAGTCTCTGAGACTTCAGCGTTTTGAACCACAAGGATTCCTCTAATTGATACAGTTGTATCAACTGATACAGTTTTGAAATGTATGAGTTTTCTTTTCCCTCTAAGGTTTTGTTTGAACTCAAATTGATGTTCAGGCAAACCCATCAAATTACGATTTTGGGAAAAGTATAAGGAAAAATAATTGTCTTAACTAGTCCCAGATGCGATGAAACATTCTAGGTTTTAATAGCTTTGGGAATTCAGTGTGAGTCTAAATCTTTGTTAGCCTTTTGAAGATCTAGTTAAGGTTTTCAGAAGAGATGAGCATATTTTGCATGCTTAAGTTTATAGGGACAGATACATTAAAACACATAAAAAGGGACATGATTTTCTGAAGTTCGTCCTGATACAAAACTACACTAAGAAATTGGATTGCAATTTCTATTAATCTCATTAGAAAAAGAATAAAGGTGGATGTTTAATTAGATATCCTAGAGAGAAACAAGGTGCTTTGCACAAAGAGAAAATGAGAAGCAAGTCAGTTATTATTTTTGTTATCTTTGTCATGACTAGACTTAGGTATGGCAGCATAGAAAACTATTATAAACAGGAAGATACAGATCATATTCATAACTTAAAACAGTTAATGAAAAAGGAATGCGTATTCTTCCTCATGTAACTGACACATTTAGGAAGATATCATAGAGGGTTGATTTTAACTAGGTGGGACTCCTAGAAGGATCAGGAGAAAAAAGAAAAAAAGGAAGTTGTTCTGAACACCTACTGTCAGCTCACTTTTAAGAGGAAATGAATGGAAATACAATGAAAAAGCTCACCATATGACACTTTCATGGCCATGACTTGGCAGATTGACAAGAACTTTGATGTTCAGAAGCCTGAATTTGAAAGAGGGAGAGACTGACAGTAAAAGAGAGAGAAAGGAAACCATATCCTGTAAGGAAAAAAAAATCTGAAAGATAGTTCAGCTAGAGCACCTTTTCCCAGGAATGGGAGGGAGAAAGGGAAGGGAAAGGGGAAGGAGAAGGGGAAGGGGAAAGGGGAAGGGCAAGACAGGGAATCATATGCTATGGAAATACAATATGAAGCAAGGTTTGAGATTTCAAGCAAATATGGGGATAGAGTTAAATAATAGGGAGGAATTTTTATCTTGGAAAGAATGTTCCAGAACAAATATTTTCTTCATTTTAACCTTTGATTTCTTTGATTTTTTAGATTTTTTTATTTCTTTGATTTTTTTTTAAATCAACCCATAATAAGAGTAATAAATGAATCCAACTTATTATTATCTTTGTGTACAATATGCACTACTATGATGAAGAGACATCATCCATCACATAAAAATTCCTTTTTAAGACAAGGTCTATATTGCCAGCTTTTGTACTATCTCAGCATATGAAAAATGGATATGGAAAATGTGGAAATGCTATGCCAGAAAATTCTGCTTTGTAGAAAGCTTCCTTGACTTTGGTTCTGTCTTTGGGAGAAGTGGTGTAACCATGTTGCCTCGATGTATTGGACCTCCACTGGTGACTCTGACAAAATATCGTCCTAGTTTCAGCTGAGATGGAATTAATTTTCTTCCTAGTAGCTGGTATAGTACTGTGTTTTGGATGTAGGATTAATGTTGATAACAACACTAATGTTTTAGTTGGTGCTGAGCAGTGCTTACACTAAATCAAGGACTTTTCAGCTTCTCACCCTGCCCTGCCAGGTGAATAAGAAGCTGGGAGGTGACACAGCCAGGAGAGCTAACCCAAACTGGCCAAAGGGATATTCCATATCATATGATGTCATGCTGAACAAAAAATGGGGAGTGGGGCTGCTGCTCGGGAACTGGCTGGGCATTAGTCAGCAGGTGGTGAGCAACTGCATTGTGCATCACTTGTTCTGCATATTCCTTTATCATTATTATTATTATTTTCTTCCTTTTCTGTCCTATTAAACTGTTTTTATCTCAACCCACAAGTTTTACTTTTTCCCCAATTCTCTCCCCGATCCCACCGTGGGAGAGGGAGAGTGAGCGACAGGCTGTGTGGTGCTTAATTGCCAACTGGGGTTAAACCATGATACAGTTTAGACAGTGGACTCTCCTTAGTACAGATATGGCTTAAGAAAGATGATAAATAAAGATCATATATTTTAAAGAAAATTATTATTCCGAGGACATAAATAGTGAAATAAATAAAAGTCATTTATATGCTTTTATCCAGATACACTGAGAGAAACTTAAGAAAGAAACTGACACCAAAAAGGTTTATCTTCACTTTGGTACCTTTGAACCCTCACCCTTCTTTCATTGTTTGGTTCACAGTTCAGGCTAAGGAAACTTCAGAGATCTTTTAAGATAAACTTGAAGTCTAGGACTTCAGAGGATCATTCAAGATGATGAGGGGATCAGAAAGAATGGGTGAATGCCCATTTTATTAGTGAAGAAAAGAACTGGATGAAAGGAAATTGAAACTGACAGTCTTTGAACACGTGTATCCAGAAATGTTTTGAAAGGCGAGGCAGTGATATGAGCAATGATGCCAGGGGGAGAAGGAAGGTAAAAAGTTCATTTATTGACCTCAACAATTTCCTTGAGAAGTTCAACAAAAATTTAAATTAATATAGATGGATGGTCCTCCAGAAACACGAGGGAATTCTGCAGTTCTATGTTTCATCACTGTCTTTCAAACCAGTGCATCCAGTGCTGGTGAGGGGTCTGGAGCACAAGTCTTATGAGGAGCGGCTGAGGGAACTGGGTTGTTCAGTCTGGAGAAGAGGAGGCTGAGGGGAGACCTTATCACTCTCTACAATTACCTGAAAGGGGGTTGCAGAGAGGTGGGTGTTGGTCTCTTCTCCCAAGTGACTAGAGACAGGACAAGAGGAAATGGCCTCAAGTTGCGCCAGGGGAGGTTCAGACTGCATATTAGGAAAAACTTCTTTACTGAGAGAGTGGTGAAGCATGGGAACAGGCTGCCCAGGGAAGTGGTGGAGTCACCATCACTGGAGGTATTCAAGGAACGTGTGGACGTGGCATTGTGGGACACGGTTTAATGGGCATGGTGGTGTTGGGTTGATGGTTGGACTTGATGATCTTACAGGTCTTTTCCAACCGTAGTGATTCTGTGATTAAAAAAAACAATTACAAAAAGAAATAATTATTATCTGGTGAAGTGGAAAAAAATAACAGAGCATCTAGTGGAAGGGTGTATGTGTGAATGAGGCGATATCCTTTCTACAGAATGAGAAACTCTTGGACCCATCAATTTTTCTTGCTTTATTAACATTGTGTTATGTGTAAATAAGACTGCTGTAAGAGATATATAACTAATAAGTTTGCATTACTGCATCCATCCTATTGTGACATGATCTTGTCCAAACATGTTTGTATTGTAAACTAGGCAGGAATTCATCTGACTACAAAATCATCCAGCAGCTCATAGGAACCCAAAGGACATTTGGTTCTTTCTGACCAAACAGAGCTTACAAAAGACAGATAAAATGTGCAGCATTTACTAATCATCAAAACTTGATCTGGAAAAAAAAGTTCACCAACTTAGAGATATGACTGAAACAATTTAGTTTCATTCAAGGTTTCTATTCATTTGCTTGATTTTAAAAATCTGAAAATAAGCTCTAAATATCTGGGTTATATAAAAATCTCTGATTTACATTTCCATTAAAATTAATGAACCAGAATTCTTGAAATTTCAAAGAAAATTTGATTATTTTGATCATTAGTTTTACCTATATTTGAGAAGTTAATGAACCGAGTCTTTAGTTTATGATAGTATATCTGACCTCTAGCTTAATATTTATTCCTTTATTTTCTTTAAAACTGGATGAGTTTCTGTAGAGCTCAATAAATATCATAGGATCATAGCTCATTTAGGTTGGAAAAGACATTTAAGATCATCAAGTCTAACGGTTAACCTAACACTGCTGTTCACCTCTAAACCATGTCCCTAAGCATCACATTTACAAGACTTTTAAATACGTTCAGGGATGGTGACTCAACCACCTCCCTGGGCAGCCTGTTCCAATGCCTGACAACCCTTTCAGTGAAGTTTTTCCTAATATCCAATCTAAACCTCCCCTGGCGCAACTTGAGGCCATTTCCTCTTGTCTTATCACTTGTCACTTCTGAGAAGAGACCAACACCCACCTTGCTACATCCTCCTTTCAGGTAGTTGTAAAGAGCGATAAGGTCTCCCCTGAACCCCCTTTTCTCCAGGCTAAACAACCCCAGCTCTCTCAGACACTCCTCGTAAGACTTGTGCTCCAGACCCCTTACCACCTTCATTGCCCTTCTCTGGACACGCTCCAGCAACTCAATGTCCTTCTTGTAGTGAGGGGCACAAAACTGAACACAGGATTCAAGGTGCAGCCTCACCATTGCCAAGTACAGGGGCACGATCACTTCCCTACTCCTGTTGGCCACACTATTTCTGATACAAGCCAGGTTGTCACTGGCCTAATTGACCACCTGGGCAACCTGCTGGCCCATATTCAGCCAGCTATTGACCAACATCCCCAGGTGCTTTTCTGCCTGGCAGCTTTCCAGCCACTCATCCCCAAGCCTGTAGCATTGCATGGGGTTGTTGTGACCCAAGTGCAGGACCCGGCACTTGGCCTTGTTGAAACTCACACGATTGGCCTCGGTTCATTGATCCAGCCTGTCCCGATCCCCCTGAAAAGCCTTCCTGCCCTCAAGCAGATCAACACACCTGCCAAACTTGGTGTCATCTGCAAACTTGCTGAGGGTGCGCTCGATCCATTCATCCAGATCATTGATAAAGATGTTAAACAAAACTGACCCCAATACTGAGCCCTGGGGAACACCACTTGTGACCAGCCATCAAATGGGTTTAACTCCATTCACCACCACTCTTTGGGCCAGGCCATCCAGCCATTTTTTTATCCAGTGAAGAGCACACCCGTTCAAACCATGAGCAGCCACCTTCTGCAGAAGAATGCTCTGGGAAATCGTGTCAAAGGCTTTTCTAAAGTCTAGGCAGACTACATCCACAGCCTTTCCCTTATCCACTAAGTGGGTCACCTTGTCATAGGAGGAGATCAGGTTAGTCAAGCAAAACCTGCCTTTCATAAACCCATGCTGACTGGGCCTGATCACCTGGTTGTGCTGCACATGCTGCGTGATGGCATTCACCATGATCTGTTCCATAACCTTCCCCAGCACTGAGGTCAGACTGGGAGGCCTGTAGTTCCCTGGATCCTCTTTCCAGCCCTTTGTGTAGATAGGCATCACATTTGCTAACCTGCAGTTGACTGGGACCTCTCCGATTAGCCAGGACTGCTGGTAGATGATGGAAAGTGACTTGGTGAGCATTTCCACCAGCTCCCTCAGTACCCTTGGGTGGATCCCATCTGGTCCCACAGACTTGTGGGTGTCTAAGTGGTGTAGCAGGTCACTAACCATTTCCCCTTGGATTATGGGGGCTTCATTCTGCTCCCTGTCCCTATCTTGCAGCTCAGGGGGCTGGGTATCCAGAGAACAACTGGTCTTACCCTTAAAGACTGAGGCAAAGAAGGCATTAAGTACCTCAGCCTTTTCCTCATCCTCTGTCACTATGTTTCCCCCCAACCAATAAAGGATGGAAATTCTCTTAGCCCTCCTTTTGCTGCTAATGTATTTATAGAAACATTTTTTTGTTGTCTTTTATGGTAATAGGCAGATTAAGTCCTAGATGGGCTTTGGCTTTGGCCCTTCTAATTTTCTCCCTGCATAATCTCACAACATCCTTGTAGTCCTCTTGAGTTGCCTGCCCCTTCTTTCAAAGGTCATAAATTCTCCTTATTTTCCTGAGTTCCAGCCAAAGCTCTCTGTTCAGCCAAGTTGGTGTTTTTTCCTGCTGGCTCATCTTTCAGCACATGGGGACAGCCTGCGCTTGCACCTTTAAGAGTTCCTTCTTGAAGAATGTCTGGCCTTCCTGGACTCCTTTGCCCATCAGGACTGCCTCCCAAAGGACTGTGTCCACCAGACTCCTAAACAGGCCAGAATCAGCCCTCCGGAAGTCCAAAGTAGCAGTTCTGTTGACCCCCCTCCTTACTTCTCCGAGAATTGAAAACTCTATCATTTTGTGATCGCTATGTCCAAGACGGCCTCCAACCATCACATCACCCACAGGTCCTCTGTTTGCAAACAACAGGTCCAGCAGGACACCTTCCCTTGTTGGTTCGCTCACCAGCTGCATCAGGAAGTTGTCTTCCACACACTCCAGGAACCTCCTAGATTGTTTCTCCTCTGCTGTATTGTATTTCCAGCAGACATCTGGTAAGCTGATGTCTCCCACAAGAGCAAGAGCTAGCAATTGTGAGACTTCTCCCAACTTCTTATAGAATATTTCATCTGTCTCCTCATCCTGGTTGGGTGGTCTATAACAGAATCCCACCATGATATCTGCCTTGTTGGCCTTCCTCCTGATTCTTACCCATAAACACTCAACCTTATCACCATCATTAAGCTCTAGACAGCCAAAACACTCCCTAAGATACAGGGCTACCCTACCACCTCTCTCTCTTTGCCTATCCCTTCCAAAGATTTTATAGCCATCCATTGCACAACTCCAGTTGTGCAAGTCATCCCACCATGTTTCCGTGATGGCAACTATATCATAGTTTTCCTGCTGCACAATGGTTTCCAGCTCCTCCTGTTTGTTGCCCATGCTGCATGCATTGGTGTAGATACACTTTAGTTGGGCTATTGATCCTGTCACCTTTATGGGGGGAGAAGTCCTAATTCCTACATGGCCGTTCTCAGGCGCTTATGTTGTTTCTAACACAACGATACCCCTTGCGTCTTTGCTGTTGCATGGATCTCCATCCCCTACCTTCACTGAGATGGCAGACCAAAGGACCTCGCTAGCACACTGTCCCTCCAAACATTGGTGTGCTGTCCCCAGGCTTATCTCTAGTGACCCTGGTTTTATCCCTTTCCCCCTTCAAAACTAGCTTAAAGCTCTTTCAGTGAGCCCTGCTAACTCCTGTGCAAAAATCCTTTTCCCCCTTTGAGACAGGTGTACGCCATCTGTCACCAGCAGGCCTGGTGTCATGTAGACTGACCCATGATCAAAAACCTCAAAATTCTGCCAGTGTCACCAGGCTCGGAGCCAGGTATTGATCTGCTGGCTTTTCCTGTTTCTTGCCTCATTATTCCCTGCAACTGGAAGGGTAGAGGAGCACACCACTTGTGCTCCTGATCCCTTAACCAGTCGTCCCAAAGCCCTGAAGTCTCTCTTGATTGCCCTCAGACTTCTTGTTGCAACTTGATCGCTGCCTACCTGAAAAATCAATAATGGATGATAATCTGAGGGCTGTACCATGGTAGGAAGCTTCACAAACTAAGTTTGTACTTAGGATGAGACATGCCTGAAATTGAGTACTTTGCAGAAGTAGGGCCTAAATCTGACAAACAATTGTGAGTGCATTTTCATAATTAAATTGATATTATCTGAAACCCCGGTATTATTATTATGTTGCTCTGGTTGTTTTGCTTTACTGTGTGTGTTCTTCTGCTGTATAATTTATTGAACAATGGTACAAAATTTTGGCCAACCTTCCTTTTCAAAAGTGAATAATACAGCTCTTGTTAATTCCAATCCATGTGTTCAGCCTTTCTTCCAGTAGTTGAAATAGTTCTAAAGCAGTGCTATCCGTGCATGTGTAATCTGTTAACAGTGGGAAAGGTTCGTTAAGGTTCTTATATAGGCAATGCAAAATTTGACACATTCACAGTATTACATAAAATATGCATATTGGAAATACAGTGAAGCAAAATTCCATATAGATACAATGACAACTTTTAGGCTTAGCATCAGATATTTGATGATTAATATTGAAAACACAGGGGAAAATTCAACTCTTTAATAAACATTTATTCATAGAAAAATGTTTAGTGATACAAAAATTAAATGTAGAAACAAATTGCTACCAGTTATGACTACCAACCGATTTTGAACAGGAGCCCTGATTTCCAGTTTTGGATAAGTTACACTTACTTGAAGGAGGATCACTAATATAGATATAAAATTACTGCTGTGGATAACTTCGCTTGTAGTTCTCATTCTGATAACAATTTGTAGAACTGCAATAAGACTTCAGTAAGACATTCTCAGGGTTTTTTTGTAAACTTTGTGATGGCTACCATCCCCAAAATGGCAAAATATAGTCGAAAGGTAACTTAGGAAAAAAAACCTCACTCTAAATGCCAAGATTGTCATCTGGACTATCAATACGTCACACATGGTATCTATGAAAGACTAACAACATGCTTTAATATGATCTTTGTAGTCTCTATGGCATGCTAATAAAGCAAAATGGAGACTGCTGCAAAAAGCTTAGGAGCTATATCTTGTAAAATCTTTACAATGTAAATTTATAACTGCAGCTCAATTGACTTTCTTCCCAACTTGATGTCCATTTGATTTACTCTGCCACTGCTCAGGAATTGCTCTGATTAAGGATGTGATCCTGTAGTTTCTAGTGGAGTGTGTCTAAGGGCAAAATATAAATATGAGTAGCAGAATCAGCTTTCATTTCTCTGCTGGTCAGCACTCTTCCAGTATGTCACTGGTTCCCACGATCATCTATCAGCTTTTCCCAAGGGGAAAGGTGTCAGGGTGAGCCCTCAGTGCCCTGAGTTCTTCAGGGTCTTTTGTTGGGGTTTCTTTTTTCTTGGTTGTAGTTCCACTTGCGGTTATTTTTGTGCTTTCAAACAGTCTGTATGACCACTCATTTTTCTTGTTGACCCTCAAGTTTAGTTAGGCAATGATCACTTAGTATTGTTAAACCTTTATCATGTATGGTGTAATATTTATAGAGTAAAATCAGAATATTTGACAAAGTTAAAGTTAATTGTAATTCCCCTAACTATTGGACAGTTTGCTCCATTAGCTAAAACAGGCTGTAATAAGCTAAAGAAAAGTAAAGGCAAATCAGAAAAAGTCTGACATGCCCTCAAGCGTTGCATCATTGAGTTAATGAAAAACCTATGCTCTGTGACTAGCAATGGTGATACCATGCTTACCGGGCTACAGTGGAGTAAAGATGAATTCAGAGACAAAGAAGAAAAAAGAGGGTAGAGTGAAACTATGAGGGAGTCTAGGTTCTTGCTGAGTTGTACATAAGAGCAGAAATTAATCTCTTAGTCAAATCTTCTATGTATGTGTGTTTTTCTCTTTGCTTTAAAGACAACTCTACACACTGGTGAGATGCAAAAAAAAAAAAAATCAGCTGCAGTATTTAAACTTACACTTTATACTGTGGATCAAGTAGGGAAAGCATGACTTTTAACATTGGTTTGCAATGCACATTAAATGAAGTTTTCCACAGTCGCACCCCATTTGAACATGAATCAGCCAAAATTCTGAAGTGCATCCCTGCTGGGGTATCCTAGTCTTTTCAATGGGTTTAATGTTAATGTTTGATGACTGTGCTTAAATGACTGTCTTCAGATCTAAACACTGAGATATGGCTACTGAGATCATCATCAGGATGAAGCTCTCATATTATTGCCTGACATATATTCAGGACATACACAAGTTTAGGATTTTACTAGAAACCCACAGATTACTGTCACTGGGTTTCATTGGCAGTGATATGCGAGAAAAGGAAGAAAAACATTTCTACAAGTCCAGTAAATTTGGCCCAGTTTATTGAATCTTCTGTGTTGGCAGTAATAGATTTCTTATTCCCAATTACTGCTAGACGAGCATACTTCATAGGAATAATTCCTGACAAGATAAATGCAGAAAACTGGAAAAAGCTAAGCATTTTTTTCTTCTTCACCTTTATCATTCAAAAAAAGCACATCATTTATTTCCTTTGTAAATGTCACAGAGAGATTGGTGCTCAGTTGGAAAATTCCATGGTGATTTTTCATCTCTGCACAATTGTCTTGAGCTGGCTTATAAACATTGGGGAAGGGAAAGTACTACTGATCATTTTAAACTGTATTGGCACAAACATGGTCCTAGGATAATAGTTATATCCTCTTTCCATTTTCTATGACAGAAACTTAGGAAAACTTTTAACTATTCCTTCACTTGCCAAAACATTAGGGAAGACTTCATTAAGTGCTGGATTTGAGCTCCTCTAGGTATAGAAGGTGTCATCAGCTCAGTAATATTTGTGCTGATTCAGCTAAACATGCAGAGCTAAAAGCATTAATTTACTTTAAAAAGTGTGCTTGGAAGCAATTCAGTTTCAGAAATAGGAGCAAAGTCAGCCGAAAAACTGCAGTCAAATTCTATTTTAAAAGGAAATAAAAAAAAAAAAAATCAATTTCTTGTAAATTGTTGTTATTTATGGAGGAAAAGCTAATACTGTAATCATCCTACTTTTTTAATGATAAAACTAGTTTAGTGTATTCTTTAGCACTTTCAGGTGAAAATTTTTTAGTTAACCAGTTTTGTCAACTTGAACCCTTGGTCTCAATCACCTGCCTCAGAAGATTTGACTGAAATACTGTAATTTCCTGCTTATACTGTATTTTTCCCCCTAAAACAACTAAAAAAAGGAAAGGAAAAAGTTGAAGTAGTTTGAAAAAAAATATTAATTCCTGTTACTCCCTTTCTTAATAAAGTCTCATCTAGTGAAAAAAAAATCACTAATTTATCTGTCAACCCCATCTTTTACCAAGCTAGAGTGCTTTTCTTCTGTACAATGCTTACTACCAATGGCTTTGCTGTAAATCATTCCTTCCTCATCTCACAGAATTTGTGGGTGGTTTGGAAAACTCTGTGCATAGAGAATTCTACATAGGCACCATTCCATTGCACAGGGCTTGTTTCAGGTTCACTGAAATGGAAGAGAAGCACAGACATGGCAGGGAAGCTTTCAAGGATAAAAACATCAGCATTGATAGTGAAGCATTTCTGAAGCATCATCAAAACATAAATTTGCCTGCCCTGTCCAGTCATGTCTGAACTTCCAAACTGCAGTTGTGTAGAGAGTGACTATTTACTGTGATTACAGGTATGAATGCAAAATATTTCAGCAAACGTGAAAAAGAATTGAGTCTGAGACTCTTTAACCATTTCCCAACTCATTAGTAAATGACTATTTCAATAGATGAAGCAAGCTATGCTTTTGTGACACTGAAAGAAAGAGACAGTTTTAATGCCCTTGCTACTCAAGAACTATGTGAATATATATATTATGACTATGTATACAAGTGACTATTTAAAAATTATGAATGCTTACCATAAAATGATACTTTGGAATGAGGGAAGAGGACATCTTTCTTGGCCCCTCACTACAAGAAAGACATTGAGGTGCTGGAGCGTGTCCAGAGAAGGGTGACGAAGCTGGTGAGGGGTCTGAAACACAAGTCTTATGAGGAGCGGCTGAGGGAACTGGGGTTGTTCAGCCTGGAGAAGAGGAGGCTGAGGGGAGACTTCATTGCTCTCTACACGTACCTGAGAGGAGGCTGCAGAGAGGTGGGTGTTGGTCTCTTCTCCCAAGTGACTAGTGACAGGACTAGAGGAAATGGCCTCAAGTTGCACCAGGGGAGGTTCAGACTGCATATTAGGAAAAAGTTCTTTACTGAGAGAGTGGTAACACAGTGGAATAGACTGCCCAGGGAGGTGGTGGAGTCACCCTCCCTGGAGCTATTCAAGGAGCGTGTGGATGTGGCATTGTGGGATGTGGCTTGATGGGCATGGTGCTGTGTGGTGTGGGTGGTTTGGTGGTGTTTTTTTTTTTTGTTTTTGTTTTGGGGGGGGTTTTTTTGGTGTGGTGGTTTTCGTGGGTGGGTGGGTACTGGGGTTTTTTTGTTGGTGGTTTTGGGTTATTTTTGTAATGGTTGGACTTGATGATCTTATAGGTCTTTTCCAACCTTAGTGATTCTGTGTGATTCTGTGTGATTCCAACTCATCAAATTTGCACAATTCTATTAACAGTGGCTCCTTCTACTCTGTTGGTCACTTTGGAGGAAAGGGGGGTCCCTGTCCAGCATCTTTTTGGTAACAAAGTGCTCAGTGATGCAGTTCTGATTCCTGTGTGGGCTACTTAAGGCAGTGCTACCTCACTTACAGAAATTGAATTCATAGTGTACTAAAATATTGGTGTGTGTCTTACTTCCGTAAACCAATTGCCAGGTTGATGAGATTTTAGAGGGCATGCAAGGTATGCTTTTCAGATCATCAAGGAACACGCTTGTTTAAAAAAAAGAACAGGAGTAAAACATGAAATCTCAGTTGTGCCTGCACAACCTCAAGAATTCATTGGAAACAGAAAATGCTTTACATGTTTCCAGACCTGGAGCCTTCCCTGCAACCACCATTTGCATCTCAAAGCCAACATAGAAAGACACTGGAGGAGAGTCTATGATATTTTTCATGGGCAGTCAAGTCCTTCATTCTCTGGAAGTTTTCCTTTTTATGAAATGAGTGATGCCTAAGGTCAGATATACTGAAATCCTAGAATCTAGATCTCCATCTGTGCCATCATATATAGAAAGCCATCTGCTAATTTGATGTACAATCTGTACCCTGGAAACTCAAAGAGTTCTTAATAAAAGTAGCAATCTTCTAATGCCAGGATACTTTACATTTACCAGTCATTTCAGTTTTCCATCATAAAAAAAGGATCTGTTCACTTTCTTCAGTATATGGGTTGATCTATTCAAAAGGGAAAAACTTTCAGAAGGGGAAAAGAAAGCAGTTAGGAAGAGAACTTGTGGACATTGCAGATAGACCCCCTCCTGTCTACCAGCCTTGAAATCAAACAGTAGGCTTACATGAGGAGGAAAATCTGGATGCCATTATATGCAACCTAATGAAAATTTTTCACTGGGAACTGGAAAAAATTCTAGAGAAAATAAACTGTTATAGGATACACAGAAAACGGGATAAAAAAACCCCAAACAACAAAGCATTGTAGTAATGTCTTCAAAATATTTTGCATACTGGAAACCCAAAACAGTCTTCATTTCTGAATGCAGAAATTAAGTTATTTATCAAAGGCCACATAGCAGTTCAGGGTTGGAGTCATGGTAAGAGCTTGAGAGTTAATAACCTTTCATTTTCTCTCAGGCAAGCAATACAGTTTTCTTTTGAACAGTGTCAGAGATTTTAAAGAACATGATGAATACAGAACATTTTTCACGTTGCATTTTGTCATATATGCCACCACACTGACCTTCCTTAAACATCTGTAGTTTGGATTGTTTTTCCCAGTGGCAACAGAGGCTAGGTCTGCTTTAAACATTCATGCAACTTTTCTTTGCTTCAGCACTTCCTCTGCAAACCATCTTCAGGAGAAAAAAAGGCCCACTACTTAACATTATTTCAGCAGAGCAAGCATTTAAAAATTGATAGCAGTGTTTCCTACTAGGCTGTTATTTTTACCTCCTTGGTAAATGAAACTCTGAAAGAGCCAATCTTAATTTCAGGGATGTGGGAGTATTAAAGTGCCTGCTATCTGCAACCCATACGAACATCACAAGATTTATGCATTGGTGGAAAGGTAGATAGGAAGGAAAATAATGGGAAAACCCTTTCAAATAAAGTTTTCTTAAGAATGTTACCCCTTAATATAGAAATAAACATTTCCCCCCACAAAAAAAACTCTCTATTTTTGTTTCAAACCATTGTTTACAAATTTATTTTGTTTACAAATGCTGTATACAATGGTTTTGAATTTTTGTGGAAAAAAAGATTGCCAGTGTACCACAGATTTTGCTTTTCCTTCATAAGATACTGAATGAGGTGATGCAATGGAAATGTTCTATATAGAGAAAAATGCTTGGAGTTCTTACAGGAAGTTTATAAACCATATTCACCCTCCACTCCAGTGTTTGAAGTTGGGTGGCGGTGGCTGTCTAACTACCGAGTTTATGTTGTCCATCTGCCTGCACGACTGTTTCACAGCCAGGTGATTCAGTCCTGCAGTCAGCAGGCGACAAATACATGGACTTTACCATACATCTAGATTTTATAAAGGCTTAATTTGTCTTCATTATTATTTAATAGATAATTTACTATTTAATTTTAATGGCTGAAAGTCATGCAATTTATGTATAGCTTTATATAGAACTTGATAATAGCAGTCATGATAAATGATGCAACATCAAGTATAAGAAATAAACCTGATACATTCTAAACATCCCAAGTGGTTTTAAGTCAAGTCTTTTCTGGGTAGCATTGACTTGTTTATTTACTTGGGCCCTGACACTGCAAAAAGTATGCATCTGAACTTCTCTAAAATAAATTCTGGAATCTGATCTTGGCTTTTGTCATGGTTCTCATATGAATATTTTGACTTAATTTGATGTAAAAAATAGTGAAAAGAAAGAAAGTGACTGATGATATGAAAAACACTCTTGAAATAAAGCAATTCCTGATCTCCAGAGATTGTGAAAAGGAGAATCTTCTGATAAGGGGAAGAGTTGATAAAATAGATGGATACACTGGCTTATGAACTATGAAGAAGCAAGACCTGACTAGCATCGTATCGGGTGATACTAAGACTTAAATAAGAGAAATGAGCATGTTTAGACTATCTATCATTTTAAATGCTTTGTTTCCACTCTTCGAATAAATAATAACGCTTTGTCTTAAAGAGAACTGTCTCAGCATGAGATATGGCTAGTCCACACATTTCATTCGGGAAAAGGAAGACTTACTGTCAGTTCAGGAGGACCAAGGTAGGGAGCACTTAAACAAACTGGCCATACACAAGTCAATGGGACCTGATGGGATGAACCCTCAAGTGCTGAGGGAGCTGACTGATCTTATTACAAGGCCACTCTTGATTATCTTTGAAAGGTCATGGCTACTGGAGGACGTTCATGAGGAATGAAGGAAGGAAAATGTTACTCCTATGTCAAAGAAGGGTAAGAAGGAAGAGACAGAGGACTACACCTCTGGTTAGCCTCACCTCTATCCCTGTGAAGGCAACTAATCCTGGGAACCGTTTCAAAACATATTAAGAACAAGAAGGTGATTGAGAGTAGTCAGCATTGATTTACGAAAGGCAAATCATGCCTGTCCACCCTGATAGCCTTCTGCTGTTAAATGATTTGCTTAATGGATGAAAGAAAGGAAGAGTGATTTTTTTATCTTTAGTGAGGCTTTTCACACCGTCTCTAATAATATCTTCATAGACAAACTGTTGTTATATGGACTAAATAAATGGACAGTGGGATGGACTGAAAATTGGCTGAACTGCTGAGCTCAGAGGGTTGTGGTCAGTGACACAAAGTCCAGCTGGATGCCAGTCACTGGTGTTGTACCCCGGGGTTGATACTGAGGTCAATACTATTTAGCATCTTCATTAATGACAGAACAGATCAAGGAGATGGGACAGAGTGCACATTCAGCAAGTTTGCAGGTGATACAAAACTGGCAGGAGTGGTTGATACCCAAGCTGATTGTGCTGCCATTCAGAGGGACCTCAACAGGCTGGAGAAATGGGCTGACAGGAATCCCATGAAGTTCTACAAAGAGAAATGTCAAGTCCTGAACCTAGGCAGGAATAACCCCATGCTCTATTAGAGGCTGAGAGGTCAACCATCTGGAAAGATGGTTTGCAGAAAAGGACCTGGGGGTCCTGGTAGACATCAAACTGAACATGAGCCAGCAATGTGCCCTTGCAGCAAAGATGGTCAATGGCTTCCTGGACTGCATTAGGAGGAGTGTTGCCAGCAGGTCAAGGGAGATGATGCTTCCCCTCTACTCAGAAGTAGTGAGGCCACACCTAGAGTACTGTACCCAGTTTTGGGCGGTACAAAAGGCACATGAACAAACTTCTTTCCTTTAAAGTCATGATCAAGACGTTACTTTTTTATTTGGGTATATGAAAGTTTTTCCTTTCTTTTGTTTTTGGGGGGGTATATGAAAGTTTTTCAGCTTTCTGTACTGATGAAAAGGTTTAAGGCAACTAAACCACAAAAAGTTGTGAAGAAAAGCTTTTTCCCAAACAATTCTTTGTTTTCTCTTCCCTGGTCCCAGAAGCCTTCAATAATCTCTTTGGATAGTACTTATCCTAGAATGATGTAAAAATGAACATATTTTTCACCAAGGTATATACGAGCTTTAAGTCCAAACAGTAAGTATCTGTACATGTCTTTTCCTGAAAATGTCCTACATGATTTTGAATATAAAGAACCTCTACCCAAAGTACATTGTTTCAGCTCCTTGAGATCAAACTTCTATTGACATCAGTAAAGTCTGGATTTGGCTGAAAGTTGTCAAAGCTCGAGACATCATTTGATTCAGAATAACAAGGCAGAGTGTGCCAGACATCAGTGGATCAGAATCTTTGTTTTTTCTCAGAGTTATGGAATGTATCAGCAGGGATTCACATCATGTATGTGGTTGTGTGCAGCATATATTACTGCCATGGTAAACTATCAAAGTCATTATTGAGGCATTTAAACTCTTTACTAAGCTGTTGGTTTAAACTTCACTGTAGAGAATAAGGCAAGGATGTTTGTTTCCTTTGAAGTAGTCTAATGCCACGGCTGTCATTGTATTCTTTCTTTCCCCAGTAGAGGAACTGTACATGACAGCAGAAAGTAAGGAAAGGCACTGGACCTGGTTTTAATGAATCTGAAGGAAAGGAACCCAGAAGATGGTTTTGTCTTCAACTGTCCTATTCTTCCCTTCCCTCGCTTCCTGATGTAGCAAGTGATATAGCAGAGTCTCTGCTGGAAGGGGATAATGGGGGATCACTCACCTGTACTTTTTCTAAAAGGACCTAGTATTTTGCTAATAGTGAAACACATAAATTGTAAATGAATGCAGGACAAATCCTGAGCCATCTATCCAGTTTATCTCTTACTCATCTCTGAGCCTACACAGGTGAGTGAGGTGAATTTCAATTACCTGACTGCAAACTGTAGCAGCTGAGACTGTGATCCCTTGCACCTGCGCCTGGGAAACAGGACCCTGCCACGCTTTGGTAAATGTACATTGAGGCTGGTGAGTGGGCAGCTTGACAGCACACATTGCCTCTTGACATCTGGGGAGTCATCCAAATCTATCAGAGGAATGTATTTCTCAAAATGTACGCAAGTGCTTTATAGCTGTTTCTACTTGTTCATCATAGTAAAAGCAGTGTAGGAGTGTATGTGATCATTAAAATTAAGCAAAGAACTTAGTCAGCTTCAACTTTTGGGTTTTGTCCTTTCAGTTTTTGTCCTAATTCATTAAAAGATTACGTGCCGGACTCTCAGTTCATGTAAAGTAGCCTTACACTTCAATGAAACACCCATTCATACCTACTAAAATCAAGTTCCATGATGCATCTCAGTTACATCTATTGTTTAAAATGATTTAAAATTGAATTAACTGTTTAGTTACTGTCATAAGTAGTAAAAAACTGGAGAACATTAATACAGACGTGAATGAAGAATAAGGGAAAAGTGAGGCAAAATTTAATGACTTTTGAGATGAAGCTGATATTTTAAAAAAGACTAAGTTATCTAGAGGTGAGTTATCTATATATACTGCAAAGGCTCCCTGTACAAGCAAGTCTTGAACTGCTGAAATATTATTTAGTAAGTTAAAGATGATTATTAGGTATAACTTCATGGTTAGGAGAAGGAAACTTGTGATTAGTTCAGTACTAATATTTACATAAAAGAAGATATATGTATTTCCAGTCACTTTCTATGCTCTTAAAAAAACCCAAAACATTTTATTATCGCTCAACCCCAGCTACCTCCACAACTTTGTTTTTATGATATCAGGAAAAAAAATATGCACTTTTGGAAAATGGAATAATGCTCGATTTAATGCAGATGAGCTCTCTACGTATGAATGAAAAAGGAAAACCCCAAGGAGTTGTGAAATAAGATTGTTACAGAAATATTCATTCCCTCTTAAATATATATTTGTCCTCACAAACTAAAAGGAACAAAACAGAAATAATATTTTTTGCATTCGGTTATTCTTACTTTGAAAATTAATATTTTTGATATTTCAATATAATTTCCTATGAGTTCTTTTATAAAAAAATTATTTTTTAGAAATTTTTAGAAAGGGTTTTTTTTTCTGTTTTCCTACTGGCAGCAGTTTGAAAAATCTAGGCAGAAATGGGAAAGTCTATTTATCAACATTATTAAACTCATTTACAAGTACTTAATATCCCTCTCTGAATATCTGTCTTTATGGGTACTACTGGACATATTTTCAGTTTAATTTTTGCTACTCTTCAAGAAAACCATTGTCTTCATGGGTCTCAGGAACTGACTGTAACTGTAATATCATCAGCATGGTGGCTGAGGAAGAAATTGCAATCAGCAGTTAATATTACTCGTAGTCAATTAACCCACAAAAACTTCTCTCTTAATTGAGCTTCCATTCTGGTGGACAAAGCTTTAATAACCCACTGTGTGATCTCCATGCATCAGACTGTGCATACCATGAAACCAGTGAATCAGACTATCCAAGCTCATATGAAAGAAAGAAAGAAAATTGGAAGAAAGAGGTGTTGATCTGAGATGTAAACATACATACAAGTTTTCATGGATGCGTATTGTCTGTCCCTTCTCCATGGTTGCAAGGAATAAAGCTGTTCTGTTATATCCTTTTTCCCTAATCTGCAAACAGCCTTATGGGCAGTATGAAACATCTCTGACAGCAAGGCTGCTACTGATGCAAGATACAGCAGAGTCTGAAACATGTATTTTGAGTCCTCTGTGAAGGAATGGCTCGTCTGCAGTAAGTCACACACCGGGTCCCTTCATTCCCTGACCATTAGCATTTCCCTGTGCAGGGTGCGTATCTGTCAAATCTCAGACAGTGAGTCAGACTCAGACAACTGGCTCTGCCTCAGACACCACTGCAGCCAGGCCTCTGACTCACGCATTTTCAGTACTGTGCTTTGGCTCTACTCTCTCTCACCATCACTCCATATGTCAGGCATATACGTGGTTGGCGTGATACGCACCTGACCAATGATTTCTGTTTGCTTAGAATGAGGAGATCATGTAATGGAAAAAACTTGACTTGTAAGATTTCATGCTTGGCTCCACTGTTAAGCTGCAGCCTAATTTTGCCATATAATCTTCCAATTCTCTTCTCAAATGGCCCTTCAGTCATAAGACAAAAGGGTCTTAATACATTCACCAACTAGAAGTGGAAAAATGTCATGCAGAAGAGGCAATGGCCTGCCAAGCTCTCACTGTTCAACATCACTTTGATTTCAACCCAACCTTTTTTTTTTTCCCTTCAACTAAGTACAAATTCCTTTAAAAGGTATTTTCTTTTCATTTTATATTAGCTGCTAGGAAAATGATAACTGAGTCTATAAACATCCTCTATTTGACCAGTACCAGTGCCCTGTAACATAAGCTGAAAAGGAATAGTCTGGAAAAGAATCAGTGTGCCTGAGCCAGTTCTTACTCAAAAGCATGAAAACCACACACTTTCCTCTGGAAATTCAATATTGGAAATAATCTGTTGCAGACTTACGTGACAGAAAACTGTGCAAAATGTCTATGTCATTCTCTGATCAATATTGGATGAACTTTGGGGATTTGAACACCTGTGTTTATGCATGTTAATCATTAGTGAACAAAATGATACACCATTGCATATGAAAATGGTATCAAATGTCACTTATTAGGAAGGAGGTGCCGTATCAGACTGGAACTTCTTTTCTTTAAAGTGACACTGGGTCTGTCTTTAATTTGCCAGGTATGACCCTTAGATAATGGAAAACAATGCAATACATTTTCCATTACTATCACAGGCTGAAAATATTTCTTGAGGACTGTAAAAGATGTTTTCTCTTCTCTGGCTGTCAGCAGTGTGCAGCAGGGCTGTTCACAGAACTGAAGCACTGAGATTTAAAAACTGTAAGGACCCAACACATTCTCAGTAATGATTTAAGAAAGTTCAAGACCAGAAAAAAAACCCCACAACTTTAAAAAAATCTGTTAAAATGCATTTAGCCTTTGTGATTTATACTTTGTTTTTCAAACTAAGATCATACCTGCTGTCTGGCCTTTTAAATTCCTTTCAGTAAGTAAGTCGTACATTTCTCATTGTTGTTTCTTTGAGCTATACATTTCTTTGAAATGCCTAAATGCCCCACTAAGCTTTCCTACACTTCGTATTGAATGGGTGGCAGAAAAAAAGGCTGTTACCTGCTAATCCAGTTTATTTGCGATAGTAATAGAAGCTGTCCATCCGTGTTTTATATGTTGATCATGTCTTCTTTTTTCTTACTTGTTCTGATGAGAATTAGAGAGTTAATACTAAATGCTATCATCGGTGGGCATAAAGCCTAATACACATGGAGATAAATGGGGCTTTCATGCTTTTTTTCTGAGCCATTATTATTGAAACAATTATCCTAAAAATGTAAGTAAGTCAAATGGATCTGAGCAACATAACAGATTTCTTTTTAAAGCAAACAAACAAAAAACCTACAGCTCTCTGAAGAATGAGAGAGCTGGCTGAAAAAGTTGTGCTGGTTTGAACAAAACAGGTAATTTATAAACTATGTGGGATGCCATATGAAGGTTGGTGAAGATTTTTAACTCTTTGTGATTTGTGGTACGTCTTTGCAACTGCTGAGCAATCTGATCCTCAGAAAGTCCTGAGTATAATTTCTCTATATCAGTACAGCCATATATGCTCTTTGCATAAAATTCTGTATGAGAGTGGTTAAATACCGGAACAAGTTGCTCAGAAAGGTTGCACAATCTTCACATTTCAGCTAGAGTTGAGTTAAACTTGAGCAACCTGATCTGACTTTGGAGAAGGAGCTCCTCTCTTTCAGAGGTTCTTGTCAATCATCTAAATTGTTTTGTGATTCTAAATCAGTGATAAAATTACTATGGTTGCCAAAAGTGGTTAGCTAGTCCGGTTATTGCTAAGAGGAGAAACAGCTGATTTAACAAGGAGTTCTTGGAAGCTGCTGTATATATTTTTCTGGTATGTAAATCTTCCTTCTCTGAAGAATGGGATCATGCAACAAGACATGATTTCCATACTGTGTTTCATTGTTTTGTGGGGCTTTTTTTGGGTTTTTTTTGTTTGTTTGTTTGTTTTTTGTTTTTTTTTTACAGGAAGAGTTTATCCCAAGAAGTTTTATCTTTTGAATTTCTTCTAGGTGTGCAATATCATTGTTTTCTTGGCAACTTTTGATTTACTGCAGCTTTTTATCTGCCTCTCTGTAATTCTTTTTGCTACTCTTTTTACATACACATTCTATTGAACAATAGCCAGCTCTTGAATTTATGAGTCACCCTCCCTGAAATGCTTCTACTGCCACAGTTAGATTGTTTGGGAAGTCCTCCATGTTTTTGGTAATTGCTGCTATTTCTTTTAATCCATAAAGAAAATGAACTGGTGTTGTTTTGTTTGTTTGTTTGTTTGTTTCCTAAATGCAGAACATTCTTCCACATCCTATTTAAGGGTTGTGTGGTGCAAGAACTGAAAAAAAAAAAAAAAACCTCAGGAACAAGAAAGCAGCAACAAATCAGCATCAGAAGGTGAGGTTTACAGAAGTCTTATGCAGGACACAAAGTGTACCCATTAACTGTCTGATGTCAGAACTCTTATTCAGAGGGAACTTCTCTTGTCAAAGCCAATTAATCTAGATCATTTAATTATAATCTCCAAGTCTTTGTCTGCTAATTTGTGCTTCCAGTTAAAAGTAAATTCCCAACCCTGTTTCCACAAGGATAACTTGTCCTCTGGATTGGTTTACTAAAGAGATCTAGAACAAACGGAATCACAGTACCTCTGGATATGGCATTTGTGTGACTAATACTCAAATGCCATGCACAAGTTCCAGCTCCATTTTTTTCTGGAGAACAATGATTTACTGAATACTGTAAAAAGAAAAAGCTACTAGAATACTCTAAAATATTAATTTATGCAGAAAGATTGAAAGACTTCCATCCATTCAGTTTAACAAAATGAATATTACCAGGTTATTTTTTTCTAGTCTATGCTGATGCAGAAAACAGAAGCTTGATTAAAAAAAACAAAAAAACAAAAACAAAAACAAAAACAACACACCACTTTTTCCTCATTTTACTTTTGATAAAAACAAGAACTTACAATTTGTTCTTCTACAGATTTAGACTAGAAGAAAGCTATAATAAGATATATGTGTTTATTGACCATGCCATGACTTACTAGGTTTCCATTGATCTCTTTAGCCATGACAAATTCTAAAAATAATTGGCTGGTTTTCTAGAAAATAGAGCCGAAACAGTAGTTCCAAAAGTTGTTGCAAGACGAATTTATATTTGATGAAATAATATAGTTAGTGGCAAACACTGGTATGCAATGGTTACACACTTGGAAGCAAGAAATTTCTCAGTGCCTAGCTTGATTAATCAGAAAAGGGAGTATGTGTACTTCTTAATAGTATATGACTCCTGAGTTGTCATATAATGAATAACTGGTCACTTCAGACAGGTTCTAACTCTCATGAAGGAAAGAAAGAAAGAAAGAAAGAAAGAAAGAAAGAAAGAAAGAAGAAAGGAAATAGAAGAAATATATTTTAAAATTCTAATACAGTTCCTAAATATTTGTTACTTCATTATTTTAATTAAAATAATTATTTCCAGAACCAAATCATTAATTTAAGACACAATTCAGAAAATAGTGTTATAAAATGCAAATTGTTTTAGAACCTTTTAATGCAATGTTTTAGGACTATAAACATTCACATACGTGTCTGAAAGTAAAGCTAGAAAGCAAGCCTATCCTTAGTTTGAGTGAATTCATAATTACACACAAATTGTTCACATAGCTCAAATTTTTACTATTATGAAATCCACAAATATATGTTATTCACTATGCAGCTTCATTTTTTATAGACAGGAATAAACCCCTACTTGCTTCAGGCAGACTAGGTAAAGTTGAATTTGCCTTGAAAACAGCAACATAACGAATGGGAAAAATATACCAGATGTGTCAACTTCACATGTTAGAGTATGGGTTTATATGCTGTAATCATCCACTCCAGTGTGTAATTAGGAAACATTTTGTTCATATATTAGAACTTACAGACCATTCTAGAGATTGCTGACAAACAAGCTTTAAAAGGTTTAGAAACTCCTTTGAGATAAGCTCTATACTGTCAGTCTAGTAAGGTCAGCAGTAGAAACCAACTCCTGCAAGAAATAAGGAGCATAAAAAGAGGTGAAGGATACTTCAGGAAGTTTGCAGGAGGTAAAAACCCCCTCGTCCTAGAACTTAACTTTCTTGACTGTGTTTTTGCAAGGTGAATAATTTCCTGCAGTAATGTTACATTAGTATAAAGTATGAAAATTTGTAAAAAATCTAGGTAACCTTAAAGCTAAAGTAAGTGGCCGTTCTTGAAATTTTGACTATTCAGGAAGTATGATAAATACATAAATTATGTATTTTATGTATTTAATTATTTTGTTTTCAAGTCTTGTGGTTTAAGATTGTGCAGGGAATTTCATACAGTCATAACTGTAGAAAACCGTCTCACAGATAAAAATGGATAGCAAAGATTATTTCCTGGGGGAAAAAAGAGTATTATTTAAAAATACATTAATGTACAAAATTTGCCAAAACTTACTGAACATCTAAGAATTTTCAAATTCTATCAGCAAGTTTGCAGACGACACCAGACTGGAGGAGTGGCTGATAAGCCAGAGGGTCGTGCTGCCATCCCGAGGGACCTCAACAGGCTGGAGGAATGAGCTGACAGAAACATCGTGAAGTTCACCAAGGAGAAATGTCAAGTCCTGCACCTGGGGAATAACAACCAGGGGTCTCCCAGCTGGAAAGCAGCTTGGCAGAAAAGAACCTGGGGGTCCCGGTGGACACCAAGTTGAACATGAGCCAGCAGTGTGCCCTTGCAGCAAAAGCATCAAATGGTATCCTGGGCTGCATTAGACAAAGTATTGACAGCAGGTCAAGGGAGGTGATATTCAGCACTGGTGAGGCTGCACCTGGAGTGCTGGGTCCAGTTCTGGTCTCCTCAGTACAAGAGAGACATGGATATACTGGAGAAAGTCCAGCAAAGGGCCACAAATATGATTAAGGGACTGGAGCAACTCTTCTATGAGGAAAGGATGAGAGTGCTGGGAGAAGAGAAGGCTCCGGGGGGATCCTGAAGGGAGGGTACAAAAAGGACAGAGGCAGGCTCTTTTCAGTGGTGCCCAGTGACAGAACAAGTAGCAATGGGCACAAGCTGAAACACGAGAGGTTCCCTCTGAATATCAGGAACCACTTTTTTATTACTGTGAGGGTGACTAAGCTCTTGCACAGGTTGTTGAGAGAGGTTGTGGAATATCTCTTCATGGAGACATTCAAAAGCCATCTGGACACAGTCCTGGGCAACCGGCTCTAGGTAGCAAAGCTTGAGCAGGGTGTGTTGGACCAGATGACCTCCGGAGGGCCCTTCCAACTTCAACCGCTCTGTGATTCTGTGAAATCTTCCCTTTTTTATAATTCAGGTTATGTTACGCTTTTTTGTATTTTCATAGAATTTGCAGCAAATCTAGCCAGTTTGGTGACAGAAAAAAGTTCTGGCAAGCTTACAGAGTAGGGTAGGAGAAAATTAAATGTTGTGCTTCTCTGTAGAGTCACTCATGAACACAAATTTCAGTCAGCTTTTTTGAAATTTTGTCACCCAATCTTCAATGCTGTAAATTAAGTCATTACAACACAAATTCAAGAATTCGAAAGAAATCAATAAAAGCATGGACCTCTGAATGTTTTCAATTTACAGAAAACACGATTCAGATTCAAGCTCAGAATTTCAGCTGGTACAAATTATTTGGAATATATTTGCTCATAGTAAATCCTCTCTTCCCATTCTGTGGTCACAGAGACCTTTCTACACAGAATAAAGTAATCTACAACAGCATTAACTTCCAGTTAATGTCACACAAAACTTAAGTGTGCGTGCATCCATGACATGTAATTGACAAGAGGTGGCAATCGGCTTAACCCTTCTCAACTTTCACTTTAAACTGTGGTGACACTAAACACTACTCTCTTCAGTCAACACCAGTAACTGCTGTTTTCCTTTTGCCTTTAATAGTTAGTCATTATGGCCTCTATTGTTAAGATGCTTGAACATATGTCTTAAAGTGCCTTAAAAAATAACTTGGCATGGCAAAATGCTGTAAAAGCACGAAGGACTGATTTCACTGGTTAGCTCCTAACTCTCTTCTGACACGATGAACTACCTTGATTGAAGCTGTCAGTTATCCATCCCAATCATCTGCCGTGCTTCTTATCTCTATTTCCAGCCTGGTAGTTACAATATGTATAAAACCTATTTGATCTATTTAGAATAACCATTCATATTCCTGTGACAAACACACATGTCCTGAGCTGCAGTTAAATTCTTCCTGAAAGTTACTGCTTGTAATTCCCCTTTTTCTTCTAGTAATCAGATATTTTAAAACAATATGGCAACTGAATCTCCCAGAATTACCCAGTTGTACCATTCTTATTTCTAACAAATGTCTCAGGAGCTGAATAAGAGACAAAAGAAGCAAGATAATAATTATGCATCATCCCCTCCATATTTGTTGTGCTGTTGGTACCCTGGTACAGCAGAGGAATAGCTAACTACTAGAAATAGTACCATAGTCAATGGAGCTCCATCCCTGAAAGCCAGTGACTCAAACTGTGTTATCTTTGCCTTAGAGAAATTCTATCTCTTCCAAGTTTTTACCTTAAAAGTATTGATCAACTCTTTAAGATCAGGAATATATAACTTCTTTCTGATAAGCTTAATGCATATTCTAACAAGGCCTGCTGCTTCAGAAGTAAGTACATTGGTGACCTGTGTCTTTTAATATGAACCCCAAAACCCCCATTATTTTGCACTGTTACTATTACAGAATCACAGAATCACTAAGGTTGGAAAAGACCTGTAAGATCATCAAGTCCAACCATCAACTAACACCACCATGCCCATTAAACCATGTCCCACAATGCCTCGTTCACACTATTGGTACCAGAGATGGTCTTTTCCATTCATTACTTACGCTTGGCAGTGAAAGCACTTCAAAGAAGATGATCAGCACTCACTTCATTCATTCTTGTAGTCCTTGAGATTATTCTCATTCATATCAAGTTGTCTTCTCCCATTTTCACTGCAGAAATAGTCTTAACTCCAGAATCTAACTTGGAAGAATTAGACATATTTGTGTAATCCTGTATGCAAATCATACATGTTACTTTTTTTACTGTAAATGTGACAGATCAGTTGACTGAGATTCCTTACAATGGAATCATCAATAATCAAGATAGGTTATTTTCCTTCTTTATGCTCAGGACTTGAGCCTTGCCCTGTTTTGAACTTCCATTTGTCTGAATTTGGTCTATTCTTAAGGGAAAAACAATAGGACCTTTAAGCTAACAAAAAAGTTCATATAGATGAAAGTTGAGACTATGATTTATTTGTTGTTTTTTTGTTTTTTAATATTATTAGATATTTTGAGGTTCTCCTACTACACAAAAGACTTTAGGTATATGTCCTCAGTAAAGTTCTGCAGTGTGTCTTAGGTATACTGAAAGCCCAAGTCACCATGGCCTAAACTGTCAGAGGTTTTTAAGTGTCAAACTCCTGCTTCCTTCAGCGACCAAATGACACAGAAAATGCCCTAGCAACCAATGTAGTAAGGTCTTCTGTAAAATTTGCTCCTAGCTTCTTCAGGTACTAAGATGAAGTACCTTTTATGCTCATAGACAGATATGCTCAGACCTAAAGAGTAGAAAGAGAAGACTGGGAGAAATCTTTATCAGTTCACTGTAGCATTGTTTTCAGAAAGATTGAATCATATTATTTAAAGGAAATGTGCTAGTGCGGGCCTCATCCTTTATGGCTACTTTCAAAAATTATATACAGTTACTTGTTTTCAAGGAGTGCAATAAAACCATTGGTTTTGTTACTATATCTTGCTAACTGTACTATGGTCATTTAAGGAAGCATGCAGATAGATGTTTTATAGAGCTTCTCTTGGGGAACATGATCGGGCAAATACAATTTAGCTGACGTTTGTATTTATTAAGAATAATGAAAAGGGAACAAGCTATCTCAGCAGTCAATTACCCTTCTTCAGCATTTATACTGTAATTCTTATAATAATTGAATCTCAAAGCATATAAACAGAAGAAAGAATACATTGTGAATTTTCAAATTTTTTTGTCTTGCTTAATTGACAAGTATAGATGTGAAAAAAAAGTTTCCTTTATATATACAGACACACACACATATACACATGTATGTGTATATACAGATATATATGCTTGCACATGTATATAATGTTTAACACTTTGGTTCACAGTAGCATAATACCACATCCAAAGAAAAAATTTAAAAAAACTACAGATAACTTTACTCTGGGTGGATGTGTGTATTGGTAAATTGGAGATAAAATTGGTAAAGTACATTAACCAAACAAGTTATGTATTTTAATGTTATGACTAAGGCTTGTAATCCATTGTCATTGCACAGAGGATACTCATGAACAAATAAGAAACTCAAGGCTTACACAGCTATCAAAATAATATTGATTCTACACTGGACGTCTCTGTAAATAAGATACCTTCTTTGTTATAATCAATTATTTAATACAATAATAACAAAGCAGTATGATTATTGCAATAATTTTAAAAATATAATGCTATATATAATCTCAGTAATTTATACACATTGTACTTTCATATTATAAACAAATATATCTACAATAGCTTTTTTTTTTTTTAATTTACAGAAAAGGATTTTAAAAATGCTTTATAAGGATAGCTTTCATATGTATAAGTTTACAGCCTTCACCACCTTAGGTAAGAACTCCTTTGATGTCAGTCCAGAAAACTGTTAATACCCATGCTTCACTCTAGTTAGACTGAATTAGAAACGTCCCATCAGACATGAAAAAATGGGGAAAAAAATTTAAAAAACAGAAAAAGCTGTATAAAACATTGATTTATTTACCTTTTTAGTAATCATATTAGTATTAGCATGCAAGTAGTATACTGTCCAATAAACACTGCAAATTGTAGGTGGATATTTTAGCCACATCTCCTGATTGTTATTTAACACACCTGCAAGATCTGTCAAAGATTTTTACAACATGAAATAAATTTGACAATATGTAATTTATGAAGAAACACTTCCGAAGAAGTAAGAAAGGGTGTTCATAGAGATGATTTCACAGGACAGCAGCAGAGCTCGAAATACTTGGTATTCAAAGCATCTTCCTTTCAGCTGCATGACATTTGTCTCGTACAGATTTGTTTTTATTTTTAGTCCATTCTGTCTTGTAGAAACACTAAGCCATCTATCTTGAACAACATGGTTCCTATTATCAGCACCCTCTGGTACTTAAAACTATTCTTGCTGAAGTGAAATTAGCCTAAAATACCGTAAGAAGTATTAGGAAGTAGATGTCAGTTGGGAACTAGGATAAAAAGTAAATTGATCAGTGAACACTTACAATATGTACAATTTTCTCAAACTAGGCTGCATTATTGCTTTAGAGACTTTGAGCCTTATGAGTTGTGGCAGAGCACTGTGCAATATGTAGCTTTCACTAGAACTATAGAAAGTTTTTCTCTTGCCCTTGAAAGATAAAAAAAGTCAAATCAATGTGATGTCTAAGTATTAAATTCTTTCCACTTACTCTTTGAAATTCTTGGTTACATGGATCAGACTGCTAAAAATCGGATCTAAAGTTGCTTGTGTACATTTATTTAACCGGCATTGATTTGTAAGAATAACTTCACAGAAAACATTGAGCCATTGATTGTATAAATATGGGCTTTGGTCTTCAAGCTACTGAAAGTAACGGCCATGAAAGATTCCCTTTGATTTCACTGGATTTTGAATACTAAAGTACAGTAACGGATGACAAGACAGTGTTACCTGCATGTCAGCCTCAGGCTGTTTGGACACTGTGCTCCTTACTAACTTTTGTGAAGCTAAACCACAAATGAACTCCATTATGTCACATCAGCCTTCAGAATCTGGCTTGCTTTCGATTTTGTGTTTATTTTTATCAGCTATGAGCCAAGGGCAAACTCAAAGCTAAGAATAGTTGCCAAGAGTGGAAACTGAATTTTTGTGCCAAATGTGAAACACAGCTCCATCTCACAGATACACTGTACCAGCAAGACTGAAGGGTGGTGATGTTACATGGTGTGTTTGAATGGGTGTATCTGTGTTTGTACAAAGGAAGGATCTAAATAGACCTTGGCTAGACAAACGAGTTGGCTAATTTGATTGAATTATGATGTGTCAGCATATGGATTGATACTTTGGGTATCCAGTAGAAGATCACTCACCAAACAAACGTTTTCAGCTGAAAAAGAGTAACTCCATGAAAATATCTGGAAAGAAAACCTAAAGTGTCAGGATAACCCATAAGATATTTGAGGCCACCATCACTATCATCACAAAACCCATGTATATCTGTGTTTTTCTTTTTCCTATAAAACCAGGAAGTAAAAAATAGCACTTCACTGTGTTGCTGAAGGTAAGGCCCTTTGAAAGAGAACCTTGGAAAAGGTGAAGGCTTAGTGTGATGTGAGAGTACAGTGAGGAGAAAAGGTCTTGCAAGGAGAAGATAGAGAAAAAAGCCTGCCTTAATAATTTTATGTAATTTCCCAGTCTTAGGAGAAAAGAAATGTTTTATTTCACATTTAACTATTTTTCTATGGGTGGCATACTTAAAGCACACAAGCCGATTCAAATAATTTCTGACCTTATTTCTTTTAAGAAATTATCATTCCGTTTGTCAGAGACAATTATTTTTCTGTGATAGTATTGTAAGTGACATTGTAAGGTCATCTTAAAAAAAAAACCCTACACTATTATTCTTCATTATGATAATGAAATGAAACAAACAGCACCTAGAACAAAAAGTCATTAATATTTATTTGCAAAAGTTTAATTTTCTTGACGAGGAATAATACTCTACAAAACTTTTTATTCGTTGGCTTGAAAAAAGACATCATCAATCAAAACCAAGGTATCATTGCTTCACAGTGCTAAAAGGACATTTAGTTTGAAAAACCAAGCATTCAAAAGGTAGGAAATGCCAAAATTTAACAATTTTATAAATAAGTATCAGGATTTTTATGTCATAATCCATTTTTTTCTATTGAATTTCTTAAATATTTAAATTATTTCATTTATTTTTAGATCTTGCCTCAATAATGTGAATATGGCAAGCACAGACTCACGGAATGGTTGAGCTTGGAAGGGACCACACTTCAACGAGTCCAACAGTCATCTAGTCCAGCTCCCCTGCACAAAGGAGGGTCAGCTACTGCAGGTTACTCCAGACCATGTGCAGTCAGATTTTGAATATCTCTACAGATAGAGACTTTACAACCTGTCTAGGCAACTTGTTCCAGTGTTTGATGCCCCTCAGTGTTAAAAGTTATTTCCTGTATACAAATCAAATTTCCTCTGTTTTAGTTTGTATCCGTTATATCTGGTCCTGTTAGTGGGCACCACTGAAAAGATTCTGTCTCTGTCTTCTCCATTTCCTTCCATCAGGTGTTTATGTACACTGATAAGAATACCCCTGAGCCTTCTTTTCTCCAGGCTGAACCCTCACAGCCTCCCCTCATATGGATGATACTCCATTCCCTTGATCATCTTCGTGGCCCTTTGCTGGACTTTCTCCAGTAAGTCAATATCTTTCTTGCTCTGGGGAGCCCAGAACTGGACACAGTACTCCATCTGTGTCCAACCTGTCCTGAGTAGAGGGGAAGCATCACCTCCTTTGACCTATTCCTAATGCTGCCCAGTATGTTGCCAGCCTTCTTTGCCACAAGGGTACACCGCTGGCTCATGTTCAACTTCATGTCCACCAGAATCCCCAGGTCCTTTTCTGCAAAGCTGCTTCCCAGGTGGATAGCCTCCAGCATGTATTGGTTTTTTGGGTTATTCCTCCACAGGTGCAGGATTTGACATTTCTCCTTGGTGAACTTCACGACATTCCTGTTGGCCCATTTCTCCAGCCTGTCAAGGTCTCTCTGCATGGCAACATGACCCTCTGGTGCCTGCAAACTTGCTGAGGGTGCACTCTGTCCCATCAACCAGGTTGTTAATGAAGCAGTTTAACAGGATTAGCCCCTGTGGTACACCACTAGTGACTCACCTCCACCTGGATTTTGTGTTACTGACCACAACCCTCCAGACCCGGACATTCAGCCAGTTTTCAATCCACCTTACTGTGCACTTGTCTAATCCATACTTTGTCAGCTTGTCTATAGGGATGTTATGAAATAAAGTGTCAAAAGTCCTGCTCAGGTCAAGGTATACAATGGCAACAGCTCTCCCCTTAGCTGGCCAACATCCCCTCTGCCTAACTTAATCCACCACTTTCATTGAAATTGTCAGTATCGAAGGAAACAAGTGCCCAAGTTCCTTATATAATTTAGTAATAGACAGGGAGGACTGAAGGCCTTTAAGGGGCAATCCTGCTGCCTAAAATTAGTCACTTGAATTATGCCAAAGGCTGCAGGAACTTCCTAAGGAAACTTTCACTGGGTACTGAAAATGAAGGTGCAAGACCCGAGACAAATGGACTAAAGAACACCCGCCTTCAACAATTTTCTCATGTGGGGTTTCAACAATGTCATTGATGGAACAAATCAAAGTCCCAAAAATGAATATTAGCCCAGTCTCAAAGTGCAGACATTGAGAATTTAGTTGGAGAACTCTCCCCATTTTCAAGTAAGACCATGGTTCAATATATTTGTAATATTGTTCTGAAGAATGAAGCTACTAGAATTTCTCAGTGTAAGAGATCTATAAATATGTTTTAATATGGACAAATAAAATGTATTATTTCCTGCTTTCAGAGTATTTGTAAAGTTTTAAATCATCTAAGTGATATGAGTGATTCTCAGCCTGAAGCAAGCATCTGGCATAAAAATTTTCGCTCAGAATACTTAAAGTTATAAGTAACTTCCTATGGAGGTTGTTGGCAATCTTAGCTATTGTCAATGAAGTGCAGATTGTAATGGGAACTGTCTGTTTATATTTCCTGTGGCAGAAAATTTTCGGGGCAGGCAAGTGAAGAAGAATACAAGGACCTCGTTAGGTCATGCAGAGAGGGAATTAGGAAGGCAAAAGCCCAGCTAGAGCTCAACCTGGCCACGGTCGTGAGGGACAACAAAAAATGCTTCTATAAATACATTAACAACAGAAAGAGAGCCAAGGAGAATCTCCATCCTTTACTGGATGGGGTGGAGAACATTGTCACGAAGGATGAGGAAAAGGCTGAGGTACTTAATGCCTTCTTTGCCTCAGTCTTTAATAGCCACACCAGGTATCCTCAGGGTATCCATCTCCCTGAGCTGGAAGACAGGGATGGAGAGCAAAAGAAACTCCCCATGATCCCGGAGGAAGCAGTTAATGACCTGCTATGCCACCTGGACACTCATAAGTCTATGGGGCCTGATGGCATCCACCCAAGGGGGCTGAGGGAGCTGGCGGAGGAGCTTGCCAAGCTGCTCTCCATCATTTATCAACAGTCCTGGTTAACAGGGGAGGTCCCGGACGACTGGAGGCTTGCCAACGTGACACCCATCTACAAGAAGGGTCGGAAGGAGGATCCGGGGAACTACAGGCCTGTCAGCCTGACCTTGGTGCCAGGGAAGATTATGGAGAGGCTTATCTTGAGGGCGCTCACGGGACACGTGCAGGACAACCAAGGGATCAGGCCCAGCCAGCACGGGTTCATGAAAGGCAGGTCCTGCTTGACCAACCTGATCTCCTTCCATGACCAGGTGACCCGCCTAGTGGATGAGGGAAAGGCTGTTGATGTTGTCTACCTGGACTTCAGCAAAGCCTTTGACACTGTTCCCCACAGTATTCTCCTAGAGAAGCTGGCGACTCGTGGCTTAGACAGGTACACTCTTCGCTGGGTTAAAAACTGGCTGGATGGCCAAGCCCAGAGAGTTGTGGTGAATGGGGTGAAATCCAGCTGGCGGCCAGTCACAAGCGGAGTCCCCCAGGGCTCAGTTTTGGGACCGGTCTTGTTTAACATCTTTATTGATGATCTGGATGAGGGGATAGAGTGCACCCTCAGCAAGTTTGCAGATGACACCAAGTTGGGCGGGAGTGTTGATCTGCTTGAGGGTTGGAAGGCTCTGCAGAGGGATCTGGACAGGCTGGATCGATGGGCCGAGGCCAACTGGATGAAGTTCAACAAGGCCAAGAGTCGGGTCCTGCACTTTGGCCACAACAATTCCATGCAACGCTACAGGCTTGGGGACGAGTGGCTGGAAAGCTGCCCTACAGAAAAGGACCTGGGGGTGTTGGTTGACAGCCGGCTGAAGATGAGCCAGCAGTGTGCCCAGGTGGCCAAGAAGGCCAACGGCATCCTGGCCTGTATCAGAAATAGTGTGGCCAGCAGGAGTAAGGAGGTGATCATGCCTCTGTACTCGGTGCTGGGGAGGCCGCACCTCAAATACTGTGTTCAGTTTTGGGCCCCTCACTACAAGAAGGACATTGAGGTGCTGGAGCACGTTCAGAGAAGGGCGACGAAGCTGGTGAGGGATCTGAAACACAAGTCTTATGAGGAGCGGCTGAGGAAACTGGGGTTGTTCAATCTGGAGAAGAGGAGGCTGAGGGGAGACCTTATCGCTCTCTACAACTACCTGACAGGGTGTTGCAGAGAGGTGGGTGTTGGTCTCTTCTCCCAAGTGACTAGTGACAGGACTAGAGGAAATGGCCTCAAGTTGCACCAGGGGAGGTTCAGGCTGGATATTAGGAAAAAGTTCTTTACTGAGAGAGTGGTGAAACACTGGAACAGGCTGCCCAGGGAGGTGGTGGAGTCACCCTCCCTGGAGGTATTCAAGGAGTGTGTGGATATGGCATTGTGGGATGTGGCTTGATGGGCATGGTGCTGTGTGGTGTGGGTGGGTTGTTTTGGTGTGGGTTGTGGTGTTTTTTGTGGTTTGTGGGTGTTTTTTGGTGTTTTTTTTGTTTTGTTTTTTTTTTTTAACGGTTGGACTTGATGATCTTACAGGTCTTTTCCAACCTTAGTGATTCTGTGATTCTGTGATTCTGTGAAAATTTAGCACTGTATTAGTAAAAAAATGCTGTGCTAATGGAAACCTTGAGGAAGCAAAAAGATGTCCCTCAAAACACTTGTGGGAAATGTATATGTCTTCAGGACGTCATTTTGGAAGCCTTAATAAACGTAGCAATCACTGGATAAATATAAAGACTACTTTATACAGAGTGAAGAAATCAATGAATTAAAATGCCACACTCTCTAATAGCCAATTAAAGCACACACTGATACCTGTAACTTACCTTACCAGTTTAAGTGTTTGCAAGGCCACAGCCTTTGTAAGAAATTGAAATTCTAAAAAAGCACTGCTATAAGACAATGGCAAAATTATTCCTTTGTACAAATTAGTTTAAAAGAAAGCCTTTGAAATGTTATCTACTTTAATCATGTATCTGTTCAACTCACTAGTCCATGCATGTCTTCAACTTCTAAAGTATTCATACGGTTGAAAGATAAGGGAACCCTATTCTACCTTTGTCTACACACTTAATACCAATGAGACATTGAGACTACAAAAAGGTTCACATGATTCTAAATTATGTACAGCCTATATTGACTTTCATTAAGAATGTCAACTATTTATTTTTCTCACAGTCAGAACAACACCCATATTAATGAGCTCAAATGCACAAGCCTTCATGTATTTTAGACCCGATCCCTTCTTTTTACCCTACCAACTGGTTTTGGAAAAAAATGTGCATCATCTGTTACATATGTGTTCTTTAAAAAGCTATTTGTAATTAAAAAAAGAAAAATGCCACTACATGTTGCTTCTGAAGTCAAGTGGAGTAAGGCCTGATCCTGAAAGGCTGGAGCATCAAATCACTCTCCTTTTCCCCTCCAGCTGATAAAACAAGAAACCTGGAGGCTTCGAAAGATTAAAGGCTCCATTTTACCTTGAAAGCATGATCCAAAATTTATTGATGGACATCTGTAAACACTGAACTCTACTGGATATCACTAACAGTAGGAATTTCAGCCAGGAAAAGGAGATCAGGGAGTCCTAAGTACATATTAGAGAGAAATAATTAGTGAGGCAAGAGTAAAGTTCTGTAATGAGGATCTCAAGGGATCTTGTGGGTCTCATTCCTTGTAAGTCATGGAAAGGAAAGTGCAGGTTAGAATCCATCCAACATCCAACATTAAATGGTAGCAACTCTACACTTAAAGGACTCTTGGTCATCACAGTAACTGTGGCTTTTATTGCTGAGAGGCAAGACCAATTCTTTTTCTGTTCTGTTTTCATATGCAGGGCTGAAAAAAGTAAAAAAAAAGAAAAAAAAAAAAGAGAAGAAGAAAACACACAATAAACTAATAGTCAAAGAATGTAAAAGGGAATTTGGTTTCTCAGCTCTGGAGCAATATTCTAAGGACTGCACTATGGCATGTTTCTTTTTTTAACATTTGATCAGATTCTATTCTGAATATTGAAATCTTTGTACAGGTAAGTCTATTAAATTCATTGTGTTTTTGCAAATGCTATTTGAATGAATCAACATTTTTAGTGCTTTGAATATATAGCATATCTCTAATTGCCATCAAATTATAAATTATAAAAGTTAATTCTTTCATATAAGACATTTTGTTCTCTATGACCCTAACTTTTTCTCACATGGTAAAGTCAATTTCAACTTGTGATTTATTACCATTTGTGGAGAGCAAGATCAATGTATGAATTATTTACAAAACAACAAGCAAACACTCCTAAATATTTTATTCTCAGTTACACATTTCACTGGCTTTCGTGTGGGTCCTTGCATTATATTTATTTTTGTTATTTAAAAGACTGTCATGAAATTAAAATAAATAAAAGACATAAGGACAGAGAACATCAGGTGCATTTTCTGGTTATCAGTGGGGATTAACATTATTTATTATAGCAATGTGTATATGTGCATGGATGGAACCTAGAAGAGTCCTTAAGTTCTCTGTCCTACTTAGACCACACACCTCAGCAGATCAAATGGATTCATTTCACCTAGCTGTAGTTGCCTACAATGTAGATGTGAGTTGTTTAAGTGACCACTGTAGATGGTGGAGATATAATCGATAGAGTAAATGGGACAAAATGTGCTATTTATACGAACCAAAGTAAGTACCTTTGTGGGGCTGAGACAATTCACTCCCAAAACTCTGGTAACTCTATTGATTAGTTCTCCGCTAATTGTAATAGCAGCACAGTATATCTCTGCTTAGACATATCAGAACAGGGGCAGATGTGGTTGCCCACATTCTAGATGAATCCTGTTCCAAATGGATATACGAATATTTTTTGTGTAAAGAAATTCTAAATGAGTAGGTTTCATATTGGAATTTGTACATTTCCATTTTAACTATTGTGAATGTGTTTGTATGCAGATATACACATGCATACACATTTTTATATATAAAAAATTTGTATATATATTGTACTGGTTTTGGCTGGGATAAAATTAATTTCTTCATAGTAGCTTGTATGGTGCTATGTTTTGGATTTGTGGTGAAAACAGTGTTGATAAAGCAGGGATGCTTTAGTTACTGCTGAGCAGTGCTTACACAGCGTCAAGGCCTTTTCTGCTCCTCACACCACCCCACCAGCGAGTAGGCTGGGGGTGCACAAAAAGTTGGGAGAGAGCACAGCTGGGATAGCTGACTCCAACTGACCAAACGAATATCTCACACCATGTGATATCATGCTCAGCAATAAAAGCTGGGACATTCAGAGTTATGGCCTTTGTCCTCAAAGTAACCGTTACGCGTGATGGAGCCCTGCTTTCCTGGAGATGGCTGAACACCTGCCTGCTGATGGGAAGTAGTGAATGAATTCCTTGTTTTGCTTTACTTGTGTGCGTGGCTTTTGCTTTACCTATTAAACTGTCTTTATCTCAACCCACGAGTTTTCCCACTTTTGTCCTTCTGATTCTCTGCCCTATCCCTCTGTGGGAGAGTAAATGAGCAGCTGGGTGGTGTTTAGCAGTCTAGTGGGATTAACCCACAACACATATACACTGTATATACACATACACATATGCATATATATGATATCTACATTATATATACAAAATACATATTTCTGCATATATGTATATGTATATGTGCACATACACATATGTATATTTTTGTATATTTACCCTGGCAGAAAACCAGAAAATCCATAAACATGCACCAAGGTAAAAACTTAACTTTTAAAGTCTGAATTAGAACAATAAAGAAAATTACTATGATAAAGGAATTAAACATTTGTAAGTGCATGTTAAACTTCAATCTAGTTTTAGATCAATATTTTCTTTCATAAAAAAACCTGAAGTGAAGCCTCATATTCAGACATTTGCTTTGCTATCTGCATAATCAAATTCCTGTCCTCTGATGAGTCATGCTGTTATAGGCACATCAGAATCAAAAATAGGTGTAAGAGACTACTTTGATTTCTATTCCCTACTTTTAGGAGGCATATATTTTAAACATGTGTTTAAATGTTTAGTTGTGCAGAGAATTAATGATGAAATAGGATCAAAATGTCTTCTTTTTTCCTCCTTTTGGTACTAGAGAAAGCAAGCCAGCAATGATGTGCTAACTGCAGTGAGTAATCTTATTTCATTATGAACTCAGATTGATGCTTCATCCTCTTTGACAAGATGTGATGATTTTTGAATGCAGTCAAGGGTTAGAGTATCGGTTTCTGTAGATGACACCTTTGTTTTTCTGAGATGTATGACTATGTGCCTGGCCAGATGATTTTTGCAAGGCAAATGTGACAGAGCATGGATCAAAAAAACCCCAGATATTAGCACTGCATCCTATCTGCGGCACAGAAATAAGGATTTTTTTTTTTAACAAGATGAAGTAAATTACCTTCTCTTTCAAAGTTGCCAAAGTATGAGAAAGTATATAGTAGACTTAGAAGTCTACTTACAGAACAGTTTTCTCTTACAGTTACTTTTTTTTTCAATTCTTTGACTCTCAATGGTAAAGAAAATCAGAAAGGGAAGAACATGGGCCTGAAGATTCTGTTATACCTCTCTACCACCATATGGAGCAGCTGAGGCTTAGCCATGTTATTGCCTTTTGTGGTTATGGTGTCAGGCTAGCCTGGTAAATACTAGGAGAAGTTCAGGCTCTGCTGGTACATGGGCATGAAGAAGAGGGAGGAAGAGTTACTCCTACAATCTGATTTTCTTCTCAGTTTTCCCTCATTATGTGTCTGGAACTTTATCTACAATTTTTGTCTAAAATCTAATAAATACAGCACGGGCAATATTTTAATTGTTTATTCATTTTGACAAGAGAAAGAAATTTTAAAAGTTGCTATTTATTTCATGCAGTGTAGAGATATTGTCATATCCTCAACTTTCACAACAGTCCAGGTCATTCAGTTCCCTTAATATGAGACTGAATGGGTTGAGCTAGAACCATTTATGTGCACTTAGTTTGCTCATCATCTGCACTTAGCTATTAGCCTGCACTCGAGTACACTTAACATATTGGCTTCTTGGCAGCATAGAGAGATATGATACCATAAATGAATATAGTGTTCACATTTCAAAAGTATAAATAGCACTCGTTAGAAATGTCTTTCTGATATTAAGTAAGAAACATTAATAGCAGGAGGAAAGAATCCCTAGTGCTGGGTTTAAGACAGCATCATTGGATCACATTTATCTTATGAGCTAATTTTTAAATTTCTTTAGGCACTAGTTAAAAATTCTTCTCCCCAAATTACATAAGTATTATTCCAAAATTATCGTAAACTTTATACGGGAAAATCACCTGGATTTTTCTCCACAAGGTATTGTCTGCTCTCTAGAACAAAACCATTATTTTTCTCCTATGTCAACCAAGTTACAAGATAAGGTGTCCTTTACAGCTCAAAATACAAGGATCTCATATGACTCTGTTGATAGATTCCAACATATGTTCAGAAGAACTGGCAGGATCTATGTATTATGTATTACAAATCAGTAAAAAACCTGTATCCTTTGAGGCAAAATGTAGGTAGAAATAATACTGAAACTTAGCACTAAAAGGATGCTGTTATGAAGTATGTTGAGGTTAGTTTTAAATAAATGTGGGCTTGCCTCTCAAAAGAAAGGATGCACAAGAGAATGTCCAGAGACTCTAGAAACAACTCAGTCTGAAAATAACTATGAGATTGCTGACCTTTTAAAGATGTGACCTACATAGGAGGTTCATCGTATTGTAGTTCAATAAACAGAAACAAAATGTTGTAAAAGAAACAGCACAAACTTAGAGGGAAGGTGAAATACAGAGCTAATTTTGAGCAGCGTTGCTTGTATGATTGCAGTTCTTGACTCCCACCTGAAACTTGTGAAATTCAGCATCTGCTTTATTGTGAAAAAGACAATGAGCAGAAACATTAATGGAAAGAAACTTGTTGTAATTATCGACTTTGTTATCATCCAGACATAATAAAACATAGGAAAAGAAATCCAGGAAATTTACAACATCCTCAATGTGTAGGTCTTATTAGTGCCTACTGTTCAATTATTTTACATGACCTGGATGAAGTGTCTCAGGAACAGTTCACAATCATGACAATGAAGTTGTCACACAGGAACAATTCAAATTGCTGAGTATCAGAAACAGACTTCATCACAGGCCTTAGGACAAGACTATTATTATTCCTCAAGCCCTCATGTAGCCAATACAGGCTGAAAAAGAAACAATGCTACTAATGAAATGAGATAGTTCAGTATTATACCCAATCTGCTCATCAGAGCAAGTGAGATGGAAATAAATGCTTTTCTAGATGTAGGAGTCAGACTGTATTACTTCTGAAGGAATAATAAAGCAACTAGGAATTTTTTATATATATATATATATATATACATAACTGAGCCAATTCTTACTGTTTCACAATTCCAGGATGTTACCAATCTTACTGGAATATTAAGCAGCAGGTTATTTTGTTTTCAATAATCCAGTAGCACAAGGTTTTTTAATAAACATCTTGAAAGGATTTAGGAATTTTCGCAGGGATGGTATGATATTTACAGAAAAACAACAGGATTTATCAATCAGGAATCCTGGTTTGTATTCTGCTTCATGTTGAGATTTCTTCTAAGGATCAGCAATCAGACAATCATCCCAACTACCTATCATTACAAATATTTCACTTTTTGTCAAATACTAATCACTGTCATAAAATTATCTGTCAGTAATTCATTCTCATATATCTGTTCACTAAAAGTTTTAGGAACAGCTAGTCAAAAGGTGTCAATGGTGATTGCACAACATCATTTGCTTGAGGTATTTATTTATATAAATTTAACCCCACTTATATACTATGATATAAGCAATGTACTCTTACTTTTGCTATTTTTGTTGTCATCAAAAACAAATTATTTGGAAAACTGAAAAAAGACTGACAAACTGTACTACAAAAAGGAAATTGAACACAGGTTTCCAGAAACCACTAAAAATTTAGAAAACTCTAAGGATTCTTGATTCATGTCCAGCCATATCCTGATAGGCAATTCGGTTAGTCTGCTGGGCAGTAATATCTTGCTGGTGCAAATCATTAAAAGAAAACAACTAGGCTTTCTTATTCCACAATTCAAAATGGAATTGTCTTCCACTAGGAACAGAAAGTCTCCCCCTTGCTCTCCCTCCATGATACAAGGTCATTCATATAAGTATTTGCTTTCTCCTTTAAAAAAATTCTTCTCAAGTAGCTTTAGAAAGATGATAGAATTCAGTTATACTCTACAGATTGTACATCTGTAGTGTTTACAACTGGGTTTAAATAATAGGTGAGAAAGATTAAGTTCACGGAATCACAGAATCACAGAATCGCAGAATCACTAAGGTTGGAAAAGACCTGTCAGATCATCAAGTCCAACCATCAACCAACAAACACCACCATGCCCACTAAACCATGTCCCACAATGCCTCGTCCACACATTCCTTGAACACCTCCAGGGAGGGTGACTCCACCACTTCCCTGGGCAGTTTATTCCAGTGTGTCACCACTCTCTCAGTAAAGAAATTTTTCCTATTATTATTGCAGCGTAGTCATCAACATTTTGATGCACCTAACTGAGAGTGTTCGGGTATTAGGAAGCATATTAAGAGAACTAAAGGCTGGTGAGTAGCTGTGGTTGTTCTCTTAATGTAACACCTATTTCTTTGTTGAATGAAGTATACCTGAATAAACATAAGCATTCATGAGGATAAATATACTTTAAAAATCTGCTTTTCTTTTTTTCTTTATTATGCATTTCTGACTGTACATCTTTAAAACATTATGTTAGTGAGACTTTTATCTTCCTGTTGTAAAATCCTTGACCCATATATTTGACGATAGTTTTTGCAGTCAAAGTGTAGAACTGTTCATTCAAGGCTTCCATCAATAAGCTACTTATCTCCCAAATGATGGATGAACTTTAAAATGTCCCATTCTTAGTTGAGATGTGTCTTAAAAAAGTGTGAATGAACTTCCGTGATGATTAGTTGACTTGAAACTTCATAGAGCAGAGGAAAGGAAATAATGTGAGGTAATTTTTCTCATTAATAAAACATCAATGCCACAAAAAAATGAGAGAGGGGAAATATAAATCACAATCACACTATTTCTGATGTAATTCAAGGCCATGCTGAAGACGGGCTCTGTCCAATCTTTAAGGGAGTTTAAGATCTCCGAATATAGCTCAATTCAAAAATGTCCTTTCAGCACTGATTTCTTTACTAACAATCAATCAGAGAAGACTTTAGAGATATGAAAGAAGTTGTGCAGAATGAAAATAATTCTTCATAAAGTATTATTCAGTGATTGCTATTCTCTGTTTGGAATATGTACATATCTTAGTGGATAGGTATGGCAAAATTTAAAACATTCAGAAACATAGATAAAATTTAAGTTCAAGTCTGAAAGTCAGATCATCGGTCTTCTTAATATCTACCTAGGGTTCTCTAGTAGAATGAAGAAGTTGTTGAGGTCATAGTCCAGCTGATCATCTTGTAAACAGGAATCTATAGGCCAGAGGATAGTATGAAGACCTTAGTTTACACATTTTCCTAAATGCCTCTCTCACTGAAAAAGGCTCCCGTTATGGAAACTTGCCACACACCTTGCTATCATTCAATATATGCAAAAGATTGATTGAAAAGGAAGAAGGAAGCTTTTCCAAGCATGTTTCTAAATGTTTTAATGAGAAGGAATTTTTTCTCTGCTAAAAGGGTTGGTTACACTGTTCTTGGAAAAAGGAATTTAACTGTATCATAAACAGAAATACGACAATACAAAAAGTTTGACTAATAATATGTCTTTGCCCTTTTATAATATGTTTTTAAAGTTTCTGTCTGATCAAATTAAGTAGAAAAGCAAGATACCTTGTTACTTTGATATGACAGACTTTGTGGTGACTAGATTATAAGGCACCTCTGTAGATGAAGTCTGCAGTGAGGTCAACAATCAACATGTACACATTTAAGTTAAGACCAAAATTCTCTCTAACTTCTACTCTTCCTTAACAGAATTATTCTGATGGGTTAGTAGAAATAGCATAAAACGACCATGGTCGATGGTGGCAGGACAAAACCCAATGGCTGACCAGGAATGAGTATCAACAGTCATCATTAGCTTATTTATGCATGGAGCTTACTGTTCTCCACTGGCTTCAGATTAAGAAAACCAGAACAGCAATGTAATAATATGCTTTCATTCTTTCTAAATCACCCATCTTCTGGCACTGATAATTTACAATGTGCATATCGTACCAGGAAGTCTGAGATTCATCCATAGTGTTTTTAGTTGAGCCAAAGAGAGATTAGCCTTAACACTCCTGCAAGAATTCATAAACCGGTACTGGAAAAGTTTGTTTTGGTTATCACTGAAATTTCTGTTTCACTCATATTTCTCCATCTTTTTCTTTCCCTCCCCAGAAAACATGCTTCACCATCTTTTCAGACATGAAAACATTCCTGAAAAATTATAACTCAGTTTCAACATGCATTATTCAAAGGTGACCTTGATTTGAACCGTAATATATGTTGATCATTCTACTCAACAACAAGGTTTTGATTAAGGATTGATCCATGCAGAAGAATGAGAGTTTTCCTCGTATATCTTAAAGAGCTAGAGCCTTTAGAATGCAGATTCATATCCACTGAGTAGTTAAGTGCAGCAGAAATAAGCACATGGGCACTATCAGGCGGGACTGGGAAAGAGCGGTTTGAGTTCACAATTTGTTCTCAGGCAACAGAGACAAAGAACTGATAGTAGAAATTATTTACTGAATCATTTCAACAAATGGATACAGTAAAGAAAAACATAACTTGAAGGAAAAATGATACCACAAAGAGTAACTCTCACAAAACAAAACAAAACACACATCCCCCCCATTTATCATCAGACATCATTATTTCCCATTGGAAAATGGGAACATACAATCTCAAATGAAAAAATACTGCATTTTAAATTATGCCTATTGTATCTCCTGTAGCTTGAGTTATAATGAACAATCAGACAGGATTTTATAAGTATTTCTACATTAATTTTAGCATTTTAGGCCATGAGAGGAATTTAGAAATGTAAAATCACAGAAAGTCACGATCCTCTCTGTGTTGAATAGCCAACACAGCAATTTGATCAAGCAGGTTGGATGATCCAGAACTGCTACACTCCCAAGAAATTTTTAATCCTTTCTTAACTTCCCTTGTGCAAAAGGTTCTGATCTTTAAACACTTTTTATCAGAAATGTCTTGTAATACCTATACTGAAGACTTTACATCTATCTGTAGTTTAAGTGTATTTATCTCATTTCCTGAAAAACAGTTTATTTCATTTTAAATAATGACCATTATTATTTCATTTCCCCATGTCATTTCTGGGCTAAACAACCTCCGTTCTTCCAATCTTTCTTCATAAATCATGTTTTCTAAACACTGCTTGTTCCTCTTTTTCTCTTTCTGACTCTCTCTAGTAGGTCCATGCCTTTTTTCAGAGTAGTAAGAACTGAGCACAAAACTTCAGCTGAGACAATATTGAGTACTTCACAATTCTCATATATGACCTTCCTGTTCATTCATCCCAGTAAGATCTTGATTTTTTCACAGTACTGGGGGCTAGGTGGCAGGTGTCACTGATGATAGGTGACTGGGGATCATTCTTGATCTAAAGAGTATTTACGTGTCAACTGTGTTACTACTTTAAGAACTCGTAAAATGATTGCTTTTGGCTTTCTGCACACATATACACAATGATAACATGTGCAATGATTGTGGAAGTTGCACCATAAAACCAAATTATTTATACCACATGAAAAAGAAAGTGATAGCATTGCCTACCTGGCAGCAAAATACAGGCACTATGAATTTCTTATCTGGAAGAGGAAGAAGGACACAATCAGCACTATGGTGAATTGCTGTTGGAATCCACTGGCAGCAACATTGTGTACATGGAGCAGGACGTGTCCTGAAAAGGAGAAAAATAGTAAAATGTTTTCAAAATATGTATTTTTTTTATTCAGGAAAAAAATACCAATTACTTACTTTAAAAGTTGTAGATACTGATTTGTATGATCAGAGATATTATGTGTTTCATTTTAAGCTGTATATTTTGTTAACAGCAATGAACAGCTAGAGCATTTTCTTTTCAGCTGAGAAGTCAAGCTGACACATGGAAAGCTAAAAATGCTATTTAAAATAAAGTTAAAAAATATTTTAAAATGGCCAGAACAACATCTGGTTAGATCAGTCCATAAAGACTGCTAAAAGAGATTCCTTCAAACATTTATACATCACTTTAAAATTCATAATAGTATTATTTCAGAAATTTCAAAAATGGAGAAGTGAGAAAAGCTATATGGAAAAATTCACAGGGCAAAACCAGCAACTGAATTATTTATGTTTGTACAAGCAAAGCATTCTAAATATAGATAAAGTTTTGGTGGGGTTTTTTCCCCCCTAGTTTATATATTTTTAGACCTGAATGTAAATGTGAAAGAATTAGTATTACTATAGCAACCAAGATCCAGCCCTGCATATGCACTCCACAGAGAATAGTAATTTTTATCTTAGTGAGTAAAAGTCAACAATACCTAACCTGGATTTAAGGTGGAATACAGAACACAGGAAACGGATTTTTTTCTGAATAAGTGCAGACATGTGAACTAGTTATCAAAACACCCTTTACAATCATGAGGGATAAGTAGCCATTTCTAGAGTCTGATTCAGCATATACTAAAAGTACCTCAAATAGACCAGCTGATGAGCTGAGCCGTGTTGTAAAAATGCTTCCCACCCCGCCCCGCCCCCCCCCCCCCCCCCCCCAGTTACTATAAAGTGAAGTGATGGTGGCTAGATGTGGAGAGATCTACATTGTCAGCATCTCACCTCAGGTAAGATGAATCCATCCCAAAGCTGTTCACACAAAAAGAATGGTTAAATAACTGCTTTATTCAGTTTTCTAAAAATGCATTTGTGACCTGAAGGTTGTCAGACTGATAACGTGAAACTGGATTTTCATCTAGGCAGAAAAAGTAATGGTAGTGATGGCTCAGACATCCTCATGGGTGCCCTATGTGTGCTTGAGTGCTCACTTGCACTGCGCTGTGCACAAGAGGATGGATTGCTGCTGGACACTCATTTCTGTAAAGTGCACCTGCTTTTGTACAGAATCAGTACCAGGTGCACATAAGGTAGTGTGCATTATACTCCCATTGAAGATCCTGCGAATGATACTGGCTTTTATGTAATCAGATTTGAATTCCGTTCCTTTGTACACCAGGGTGTCAAAATGCAACTAATTATGAGGTGATGAGTGACCACCAGTCAGAAACCTCAGTTCATGGTACACAACAGTCATGAGGGTAAATGAAAAATATACTGTAAGCAATTGAAATAAAATTATAGGTTGGAATTTTAGGATGAGATAATATAATTACCTAAGGTAGTATTTTGGTCAGGAAACCTGCTACATCATTTTTCATTTTGAAATGAATAAGCCTTGAGAAAGCCTTTACAAGGAATGGAGTAATTTCACAAAATCCAAATATAAGAAAGTTCCTTTATTTCTTCCAAGAAAATTATTTAGGGCAATGTCTGACAGATTTTAACACATCTTTTCATTGCTCGCAATGTATACTATTTGAACATAACTCTCTGTATAACAGAAAGTGGTAAAAAAACAAAACAGATGATTGAAAAAAAATAAAAATCCATGTAGACTGAATCTTCCTTGCACTGTGAAAGAACCAGCCTTTCACAAGTGAGGAGTTATCCACAGCTGAATGGACCTTTATTTATAAAAATCTCTGCTTAGAAGGAGTTAAATGTAGTCACATTGATCATAGTAGAGGACTGTTCCCATCAGTAGATTGATCAAAAAAAAAATGAGACTCTAGCCTATGGACTTGATTTGAAGTTCAGAAGCCAGCAAAAAGTCTTAGTTGTCCACTGGAAAATCTTATGGGAAGTGTTAGATCTTACTTTTACTAGAATTTAAAATATAGCACAACACACCATAAAATTTCTGAGGCAAATGTTTATATATCATACTTGGGTAATGACATAGTTCTTGTTTTTCACACAACTAGAATCTTTTTTATATCCATATTATTATTCACTGGACAGAAATACGCTTGCTTCTTGGTTCTCAAAGTAATATAGAAGATGTCATAGTACATACTATAATATTTGGAAGATATTTATGGTATAAAAAGGCTTATATTTGAGTGTGATTTGGCTATAGACCTCTCCTAGCAGCTGTTTTAAATATTACACTGTCAATTATAAAAAATAAGAATTTTAGAAATTGTAAATATGCAGAAATATCCAGAAATACCGCTTTACTTGTCACACAATATACGTTTCTGAAACATGTCCACAGGCATCTGACAGTCCATCTGTACTATGAGGATACTTATTTATGCAAAGAATTACTTGCATTTCTTTAGAAACTTAAAGCTCATGTAATTTTCTGGTTCTTTTAGATTATTTGAAAACATTTCTTCATGTGGTGAAGGAGGGGCTGAGAGCCCTGATTCATGCAGAAAAAAACCAGAGAATTTTTGTTTTTTAATTTGCAATTGCCAATGAATTGAAAATACGTTCCAGTTGTAGAAATGTTTGAGTTTGAATTGCTTTTACAAATCCAAAAATGAGCGTAATTCACCAGCCTTTGACATCTTTTCTTTTTTCATTTATATAGTATTTCCCATGTTGTTATATTAAGTTATTTTCATTAGTAAGTTATTTTACCATTTAAAAAAAAAAAAAAAAGCTGCAATCTTCAGTGACTTGGTTAAGCCATAAATTCACTGAAAGACAAAGACCTTAATTGAAGACAAAAACTTTCTTTGTATGATGACCAAAATATAAACTCCACAAATTTCACAAAGAAAAACCCTTAGAACGTGTTCCCACTTCATATGGTTCAAACGGGGAAAAAAAAACACCACCAAACCCCCAAACTTATTTAAAAGCATATTTGATTTAGTTATTAAAGTCTCAAAATAGCAATGCTTCTCATAACACCCTTGGCCGGGATTATTTTGGTTTTAATTTTTTTTTTAAATTTAAATATTGCTCAGCCTTTCTTTTCCCTTAAAACTTTGAAATTAATTAAATCCTGAAAAGAACCCTTCACCATCAGTATGGGTGTAATATCAGATATCCTACCAGGTATTAGCTATTGATTACCCATTCTCTGGATTGCTTGGAAGCACACAGATATCCATCTGATAGTTAATGCATATCAGACAAATTTATGAAACCATACCAGTAGAAGTTAACTACCACATTCAGGATCATAACTAATTCCTTAAAATGCTACTTTTGGAATGACTGTTAGACAGAGTGGCTTCAAGACATGCTCACAACCACACTATATTGTGAGATGGAACAAGATGATTGCCTTCCCTAATAAAGACTTTCTCCTAGTAACACATTAAATAAGACTTTTTAATTGTTTATTATGTCATAGTGATGTAATAATGAATATGTCTCAGTGGATTGAAAAAAAAAAGTATTCATAGAATCCAAACCCCTAAATTAGGAAAATGTGTGTAAGACCATTCTGAACTATATATTACAGTAGATTGACTACATCCCAGTGAAGAGGTCTTGCTGAAAGAACTAATGTGATCCTCGGACATATACATAAAGACATGCTGACATTTTTCTATATAACATTAAGTTCATTGAAGAACTATGTTCGTTTCTGATGCCAAGAAGGGTATCAAAAATTGTAAAGGCTTGTTCATTATTGCTAAAGCAATCTAAGTTATACTCAGAAATATGCAGGTGCAGATGATGCATTTGCACATAAGAGGTGCCAGAAATAACATATGTACCTTGTGCATATACAAGCAACAGCTTTGTGTACATACCTTTAGTATTTGTGGGATTGCTTTATGCATGTCCATTAACTCTCGTAATTTCTTATGTAACTAACATGATTGTGAATAAAGAAAGACAGGGAAATAAGATAATCTTAATCACTTGCCTTCACAACAGTGGTGAGAATATGAGCTTTAAATTGATGTTGTTCCTTCTTAAATTGGGAAAAATTACATCCTCAAAAACACGCAGTAAAACAGCTAAGCCTCAGAATTTTTTCCATAAGGTAATTCCATTTCAGAAATAACATTTAGCATTCTCTACAGATAATGTTATTATACTATTTGCATTCTTCTCTAAAAATATGGACTATCTGACATACCTTTTAAAATGTAAATGTCTCAGCATGATAGAAGTCAGGGCTTTTGTCATATCCACTGCTTCTCAAGGCTATACCTGATCCTTTCCCCCCCCCCCTCGTGTTTTTCCTTGATTTCCAGCTACTGCTTGCCTTAAGGACAATGAAGACTAACTTGATATGACTTAGGATCACAGCTAAATTTTGTTGCCTAATGAACAAGCTTTGCTACCTGTCTTCCTGATCTCATTCAGTGCCAAGTACAAAAAAGACTCTGAAACCTACCTTAAAATCCTTCTGCCTCTTCTGTACATTATTTCCCTTTTATGCTGAACTTTCTTAGGCTACCTTTAGGAAGAGTTTGAGTGGTCCTAAAATGAAATTATGATTATTGTAACAAATATACTCAGTTTTAATAAAAAGTGAACTATTATATTTAGTATTTAATAAGAGCATATGTAGGTACTAAGGTTCAATTGTAAATATCAGAATTTCCATTCCTTTTTTTAATGCAAGGAGGTTAACAACATACAACAATTAAGCTTTCCTTTTACAGATTTGTAAGTATAAAAATGGATAGTAGGTGTAAACCTTTAAGCAGTTAAGCAGCATTTTCTATGAATAAAGAAGTTAAAGAACAAGAAAACGGCTTGATCCAATTTTTTATGCCCTATCATTAATCATTGTTAGGGAGAGACTAGTGCGCATTAAATGAGTCTTATATACTAAATACAATGCTTTGAAGTATTGAATTAGTCTATTAAATCTGGAGAAATTAATTCTTCATTGGAATAGTTCTCTAAACTGCTTTAAGATCTACAAAAGCCAGAAAACTAACAAACGTTTCCTTTTTTCACAGTACCAGTTCTATGTAATATTGAAGATTGTCACAGCTGAAAATATGATTATGATATGACTTCTACTTCTGTATTGACATGAAAATCTTTAAAAACATCTCTATCAGAGAACATCAGACAATTTTGATGCATGTACAAAAAATCTTATTAATCTGAACATGAAGGGAATGACAGCAAGGTAATAGTGTATTATTTAAAATCCATGGGTGTTTCGAAGGAAGAATGTAAAACAGTGCATTAAAAGTACGATCTGTGCATACTAACACTTGTAAAATCTCTTTTATATTCCACGCAGGAAAAAGATGTAAGAAGGTTTTGAGGCAATACAGGACTCATAATGCATACAAGTCTGGTTCAATTTCAGGGAGAGGAGGGAAGCAGAGGAGGAGTTTTCATGGTATAAATCTAGCAGAAATGTCTACTAACAAGAATATTAACAAAAATCAGGGAGAAGTTGCACCAAACTTGTGGTTTCTTTGAATCCCGAAAGTACAGTGCCAGGGTGCAGGTTGGTGCTGCACTTTCATCACAGCCTTCCGTCACCTGGATAGACAGTGGGAGTATGCAACAGGGGCACTAGTGTCTGACACACACCTGAGAAAGGGTTGGTATATGCAAGCATAAACACACACACTTAAGAGTGTGTGTATATATATATGGGCATATACACATATAAAGATATAAACCAAACAGATATATATACACACATATATGCATACATATTAATATATACATATATATTCATGCATTTTTTTGAGAGAGTAGTTTATAGTAGGTATTTTCACTGTGTTGTTTCAGGCTCCACTACAAAATAAGACTATTAAAATATTTAAGAATTATAATAATATATAATTAGGCAGTGGACAGGCTTGCAGAATGTCTTGAACCCTGTCTTGATTATTATCTTAAAATTCAAATTCTTGAAATATATTTGTGCCAGCTTAGCTTGCTTACTATGGAAAAATTTTAGTCCATTACTGTGTTAACTGTCTATTATAGAACAATATAATATAAAAATGCAAATGAAAGTATTCAACTCACCAAAAAAATAATTTATTTCAAAGAAAATCAATGGTATGCCAATGCTTTTGTTTGTTTATTTCTTCATTTACAGCAATTTAAATAATAGCCTTGATTGAGCATACCATGATATGCAGAAGGGGAATTCAAAGTCTGCCAAAGAAAAAAATATGCATGTATACATATAATTTCCATTTTTTAAAAAAGCTTTAAATGAAGAAGAAAAGATATATGTAGTAAAATACTGTGTTCTGCAGATGGGATATATCTTTAGGTATATAACTGTCATGACTTTTTATAACATTAAGATGCATCTCATCTGATTGTGTATACCAATCTCCTTGTCGTGTTAATATCATACATAACTCACTAAAATAGTGTATCTTTTATCATTTTCTGTTATCGCATATTATAGAACTAGCTGTGCCTTTATTTTGCTTGCTTGTGAATTTAGTCTTCAGACTTAGAGTATCTCCTTGGCTTTTTAAGAATGATCACATGTGCTCCTTTCAAAAAATTGGGACAAATCTTCAGCCAGAGTGAATTGCCATAGTTCTGGAATTAAATGGTTATTGCAACAAATGGAGGCAGATGTCATTACTTTATTACCTGAAACAGATTTTAGTTGCACCCAGTGGAACAGCATGATATAGGTGATAATAAATATAGCCCATACACATTTTTCCATGTGGAAATGTTACTGTGGATAAACAGAAATGTAAGAATACCAAAGCTGTAGTAGTGGAGGAATTGAACTACAACATACTTTTAATTCTGTGAGGTAATTCACTTGGGAAATTGTAAATATTATAGACGCCACACAAAGGTCATCAGTGAGGAAACTGATTACACAAAGGGCGTTAAATGTGATCCTCCTACCCCAGGGCTGGCCTGTTGGTATGATGTCTCAGTGTTATTCATTATAGGTGTATTTGCAAGATATTGCCCCTGAGTGTTGACTGGCTGTTGATCTAGGTATTTATGATGGATTTCTCATTCCCTGCTGTTTTCTCTTCACATTATGTAAGACTTAAGGACTTTTTAATATGTGTTGGTTTAATCAAGCCACAGTGGAAACTCTCACTGAAGACACTAGTAAACTTTTTTAGTTGATGGAAATTTCCTATCTTTTCCTACAAAATACTGGAAGAGAATTCTGTGGTCTTAAGCAGTAGCAGAAATTAAATAGAGCCTGTAGTCCTTCTTTTCCAAGTATACATTTACACTTAACGTGCAGAAAGGACATTACACTGGTAACTAGGCTGTATGGGAAATCTGATATATTTCCCTCTACTTTCTGTATCAACCTGGTAATCTTCAATTCTTTTGCCTTTTAACATCACACTCTGAAACATACTTGATTAGATTGTCTAGTCGGAGAGAAACATATGAAAAAAAAGTGAAATTAATACTTGCTAAAGAAAATAACAAACAGTAAATTAGGTCTGTTCTACATGCTGTTAGAGCACTGTTTGAACTCCATTACTTGATTTTTTAATCAAATGCTTTACGATTTTATTATATGTGAGGGTATGATTATGAAAAAGATGTGATCACATATTGTACTTCATAAACTCAGTACCTATTTTTGTGCATATATGAAATGCACCGAATATGGAAAGACACTTTTTTTGTTTCCTACCACAAGAAAAAATAGATCAGTTTTTGTGCAATCTCCAGTAGGGTCTGGCAACCATATTCTGTCTCTATGGTGTGATGTTTTTCTTGATATCTTAATTCATAGTTGTTTTCTTATCCGTATTCATTGTCCTCCTAATAGAAGTAAAACTACAGACATAATTTTAATTTTTATTAATAATGATCAAGTAATTATCTCTGGTTAGAAATATTGTAAGCAATATTCTGATATTTGTAGCTTCAGTCATCATTCAGTTGGAAGATCTAAGACTGTCTATTGTCAGCTTCTTAAAGATTTGTACCTAACACGCCAGGTCCAGTTTAGGTGCCACTAAATTTCCAGTATTTCAGAAGTTTAAATTAGCTGAAGAAATATTATCCTGAGGCCATTTGTAAGCTAAGAACGTTCAGTTAATGTAATTACTTATCTCACACATTCAGAAAAAAATTAGACAGATGGATAGAGACACCAATTTCCAGATTATTTCCATTAAAAAAAATAAGGTGAGATTGCATAAAAAGATTTTCCTTAGGACAAATTGTTGAAAGATGTATTTTTGATTAGTGAGAAACCCAGGCAAAACTTCTTTATGTATTAGTTGTCAGGTCCCTAGATATTTCAGTACAACATGTCCAACAGGACAACATGTAAATGCCACAGCTTTTGGAGTTAACAAGATTTTTTAAAAAGTCACCAGTCTCTGTAGCTTGAAGCCATCCAGGAAACTATAATTTCTCTTAACATATGGTCTGGCAGTTTAAAACATCTGACCTATTCCATCCTTTGATAATAACACTCCTTCCAGCTATGTTAAACCACAATTTAATTTGATCTTTCTGCCAATGATGATTTTTAGCTGCGTACAGCAAAAGTTTAATATTTTTGAAAACAAAAGAAAAAAATTTTAAAAAAGAAAATCCTCCACAAAAAAGCATCAAACACATTAATAGGAAATAGCTTTCTTTGATTCAGTTCCATAGTTTTTGTGCTTCTTTTTGTGATAAAATGCATCAAAACTTTCAAAGGTCTCAGCTTCACCCGATACAGAGTGGGACTTTGAAATCTCACAACATTGTGCCAAACAGAAAACCTCTCCGTATCTGAGGTCTAGAAAACTCTCTATGCGGTTGAAAAGCATGGTGATTTACAGAAGTTGAACTGATGAAAAAAAGGGTTTTAACCCCTCTGCACTCCTGAATGATTGCTGTTGTCCAAAGCAACCAATTATTTTATTTCTGCACAGTGAACTTGCTATGGTAAACCAGATTCTGACTGTAAAGGTCAAAACTCCATACACAGAGATTACCCCGCCTCAACTGGTCAACCACTCTTTGTAGTTTCCCATCATTTGGCTAAAATGGGTGGATAGGTAGAAGTTGTTCTGGACTTAGAAGGCAGGAAAAATGTGGGCAAGAAGAAAATGTACAGGCATAGATAAAGAAATAAGAGGAAACAAATGAAGGTGAAGCAAAAGGATGCAGCAGGAAGGAACACAAGTGCAATTATTTGCAAGACACTCACACTACATCTACTTAGAAGATGCTGACATTAGCACCTTCAGAAAAGTTACAGAGAGTAATGAATGAAGTTGAAAATTATAAAGAATAACAGGTATAGAAATGCAGCTTTCAAAACTGCATTGTCCTTTCTTGTGAATGCAGAATCACTTGCCAGGTCCTTTCTATGGTTAAAGCTCTACATTGGCTCCAACTGAAGGCTGGCATTGCTTTCACAGAATCACAGAATCACTAAGGTTGGAAAAGACCTGTAAGATCATCAAGTCCAACCATCAACCCAACACCACCATGTCCATTAAACCATGTCCCACAATGCCACGTCCACATGTTCCTTGAAAACCACCAGGGAGGGTGACTCCACCACTTCCCTGGGCAGCCTGTTCCAGTGCTTCACCACTCTCTCAGTAAACCATTTTTTCCTAATATCCAGCGTAAACCTTCCCTGGCACAACTTGAGGCCATTTTCTCTTGCCCTGTCACTAGTCACCTGGGAGAAGAGACCAACACCCACCTCTCTGCAACCCCCTTTCAGGTAATTGTCGAGAGCAGTAAGGTCTCCCCTCAGCCTCCTCTTCTCCAGACTGAACAACCCCAGTTCCCTCAGCCACTCCTCAGAAGACTTGTGCTCCAGACCCCTCACCAGCTTCGTCGCCCTTCTCTGGACATGCTCCAGCACCTCAATGTCCTTCTTGTAGTGAGGGGCCCAAAACTGAACACAGGATTCGAGGTGCGGCTTCACCAGCACCGAGTACAGGGGCACAATCACTTCCCTACTCCTGCTGGCCACACTATTTCTGATACAGGCCAGGATGCCGTTGGCCTTCTTGGCCACCTGGGCACACTGCTGGCTCATACTCAGCCGGCTGTCTACCAGCACCCCCAGGTCCTTTTCTGCGGGGGAGCTTTCCAGCCACTCTTCTCCAAGCCTGTAGCATTGCATGGTATTGTTGTGACCCAAGTGCAGGACCCGGCATATGGCCTTGTTGAACCTCATAAAATTGGCCTCGGCCCATCGATCCAGCCTGTCCAGATCCCTCTGCAGAGCCTTCCGACCCTCGAGCAGATCAACACTCCCACACAACTTGGTGTCATCTGCAAACTTGCTGAGAGTGCACTCGATCCCCTCATCCAGGTCATCAATAAAGATATTAAACAAGACCGGCCCCAAAACTGAGCCCTGGGGGACTCCGCTTGTGACCGGCCGCCAGCTGGATTTCACCCCATTCACCACAACTCTCTGGGCTCGGCCATCCAGCCAGTTTTTTACCCAGCGAAGAGTGCACCTGTCTAAGCCACGAGTCACCAGCTTCTCCAGGAGAATACTATGGGAGACAGTGTCTTTACTAAAGAGGCTTTACTAAAGAGAAGCTTTAGGAAACCAATAGTACATGAAGGTAGTGATCAGGATTCATCCTGGTAAAACTGCATTTAAATAAACTGATGATATTTTTCTTCATTGCTGTTACTGTTTTTTAAAATAGCTCAGCAAAATATAGCTGCAGTTCTGTCATATTTTATTCGACATAATACAAGTACCTCATCAGTTAATCTTTAATAAACAAATATTTTTTAGCTTCAATGAACTACAAACCTCCACATGTAAATAAAAGGAAGAGAGTTAGAGGTAATTTTTGTAGTTTTGTAATGTCCCGGGCTTAATTTTATCTGTCAGATCTTCACAAAAATCCATTTTGAAGAGCAGGGGAATATAGCGTGTTAATGTTGTCTGCTAGGCAAACAAAAATTAGTCCTACCAAAGAGGGGGAGAGAACTTGATCTTATGTGACCAAAGGTAAGTGTATTTAATCACGCTCTACTATGAGTGAAATTACAAATTCAAAACTGCAAATGATGTTTTGAGATAAATTCACCTGTAATCTGCAATCCATTTAAGGAAGAAAATTATGTATGATCCATCACCTTTTAATTCAGTTGTACAATAAAACAGATCTCATTCAGAATAAATAAATAAAGGCAGTTTGCAGAATTATCTAAATGTGTGATTTCCTTTATAGGGATGATAAATGTTGAATAATTAATTCTAATGTAAACTATAAAAAACATAGTTCTTAACCCATAAGGAACAAATTAAAATGTAGATGCTAATCTCTATTTTATTACTGTCTACAATTATTTTGAGGAGGTTTCTATGTTTAGATGCATTGTAACATTCCAGGGTTGATTAAGACTGTTCTTTCTGTACCGTGGTGGTAAATTTCTCATTTGGGCATTATGTTTGCTGTTGACATTTTTAACCAAGCTCTCCTTCCTGGTTTGAGTGTGGAAGATTGAAGAGGAAGGCAAATCATGAAAGCAAGAAAATCCATGTGCAGGACAAAATTGACACCAAATATTTTATGCAGAGAAATTTAGATAGCTACTGCGTTTGGAAGCTAGAAGCTGGTCAGTCTGCTCCAACACATTTGGTTAGAACCTGCATTTCCTGACTTGACTGAGTTTTTAACTTTATTCTGTGGACAGATCACTTGGTGGACAAACTGAGAAGCAGCAAAAAGGTGAAGTTTCCTTGTGGAATTAATTCTGGCACACTTGGTTACAGCAAAGTATCATCCACATGCACAGACTAAACAAGGATTCTCGTCAACAGAAGTTCCTTGTTAGCAGGATAGACAGCAGATACAAGGTCCAGGTTTGACAGGTAAATAAGAATTCCTGAGGCTGAACAGCTGAGCTACAGAAAATTTTAAAGACCAATATGAGGACAACGATTTTCTCTGAAATATGTTAGTCAACTAATAGATACAGATAGAAACATATCCAAAATCCTTTGAAATCAGTTGATATCACTACAGAGCTTCAAAGGATCTGTGTATCATAGATCTTCATGTGATCTGAGACTTTGATCACATACCATAACAGATTAAAGCAACAAGAAGTATGTAGATTGATTTTTTTCTGTGAATATGTTTAAGAGAAATTGCTGTTCCAAAGTACTTATGTTGAGAAAGAATCACATATAAAGAAGTAACAGTTGAAAATGTAACCAAATATACATGCAGTCATACATAAAGAACAGATTAAGCTCAGGTACCAAGTTATTTAAGTATTAGCACTGAGCAGGCATATTAGTACTTATCATTAACAGTCAGTTACTTGATGATATCTCATGCCTAATAAACATACTGAAATTTTAATCAAAGTGTACATCAGTCCTTATGTATTGCTGCTTTCTGTCCTTGCTGTCAGGATGTTGCATGAGTTATACACTGTCTTACAGATCAGACAGAGGCAAATGAAGTAGTAAACAAGAGCTGGCATAGCACTAGAAGCAGCTATAAATATAAGCATCTTTATTAGAGTATAAAGTAACTGCAAACCACAAGGTCATAGATGTGCTTACATGGGAATGACAGAACTGTTACTGACACATAGAACTCCCCCAAAAAAAGCACTTTCATGCTGTATCCACATCTCTTACAAGAAGGCGTTTTCCTAATAAAGTGAAAAGCAGTGCTCAGAGTATCTGAATTAGAAGTAGTAAATTAGGGTGGATGAATGCAGCAAGTAGAATGAGTTTGCTTGTAACAGCCCGTTGTGGTAAGCAACGGAGGTCAAATGTGTTTTCTGCTTTCCATTATGAGGCAGCTCACCTCAAATACCAGAGTGCAGACACTTAAATGTAAGCAAATACACATAAGGTAGACGTTTAAGCTCCCTCAGAGCAGCCAGTGAACCTGTACGTCTCTGCAGCTGACCCTCAGTGCCCTTTGGCATGAGGGAAGGTTCCACTGACTCACCAATGACGGATATGTGTAACATGTAACACCTATGGTTTCATTTATTTGCTTAAACATTAGTGCGTAATACTATTTCAGATGCACTGATTGTCCAGGATGTCTGGATGGAGTTGCAAGATATGACAAAAAACTTGTAAGAGTCTTCTCACATGTGGAAAGGCAGCTTAGGAGCCAGAGGGGATCTCAGATGGGACTAGACAGCTTGTATCCATCATTTAGATACTTTAGGTTTCTTCACTTCAGAGCTCAATTTCACTCTCCTTGTTTAAGAGTGAGACTCTGTAGCATACCCAGGAAAATTAGAGACAACATCAGACGGAAGCAATTTGAGAAGGAGCCAGACCTTCAGAGAAGGCTGTAACCATGTAGTCCAGTAGTGCCATTGCTAGTAACAGGATGCGACATAGAGGAGTGCAGGCACAGGAGCTGGGGCAGAACCTTGGCACTGGAGACCCCATGGCAATAAACATCTCGCCAATGGTCAGTTAAAATAAATGCAAACAAGGAGCAAGGCAGAACTAATTTTAGGGGTAACAAGGAGAGCAATGAAGTAGTGTGTAACTAAGCAAAAGGCACCATATGTAGTAAATTTGTATGTAATATGGAGCTGCAGACCAATGAAGAAAGCAAAGGTGTTAAAACCTGTGGATCCTTCAGTGAGGAAGAAGAAACCATCAACACGAATATCATGTTTTCCCAGTGAAGGATTCCAGAGGCTGGTGACTTGCTGTAGTGCCCACACGAGCAGCCTGAAGCTACCCACCTTAAAAGGAGCTGTGGAAGAGTGAGAATAACATCAGGGAAAAGGGTAGAAACCAAGAACCAGGTGTATTATAATTTTAATTGTATTAACATTATTTAGGGTCTTTTTTCTGTATGGAAGCATTTTTTGTAATAATTAGAGCTAGAAAAATAATTATTCTTGACTTAGAATGCCAAGATTTCAATCATATTAACAATAAATTATTGGCTTTATATATAAGATGTTTTTCCCCTTTGCTCATAAACAAGATTTTGAGCATAACAATGGTAAATGACCATGCAGTATTTAATAATAAATAGAAGACCTAGAGGAAGGGGGATTATTTTAGTATTATGCGTTGGAAGACTTCTTCCAGCCTTTACTTAAGCACCTATTTGCAATGAAGGAAAAAATCTAGATTCAGTCTGTAGTAATGACTCACTCTTCAGTAATATTTAAAGTATTAGGGCGCAGCCTATTTTATAAAAGGAAGTGGCAGTTCTGCTCTCATTTGTGAACAGTGACTGTCAGTACTATATTGCATCAGTAAAAGCAAGGGAACCAAAGATGAAATAAATAAGCAAGTAACCAATCAATACAAAAATTAAGGAAAACAAATAATTAAAAAGGTTCTATCACTCCTGTAACTAAGTGATATCTGTATGGTATTTTGAAAAGTAAAATATTTCTTTTGATTTGGATGTAGAAAATGGAAATGTGAATATAAGAGTGAATATTTATATAACTTAGTTTTTGAAAGAGTGCTTTGAAAACATTTATAATGAAACCTGGACACACACTGAATAGCTTTGGAAATGTTCCAGATGTTCCAGCTGTTGTGAGGCTTTTTTTTTTTGCTTGTTTGTGGTTTGGGTTTTTTAATTATTTTTTCTTTATAATCACTTACTATTTCAATGTAGAAACAGTAAAATCTTGTAGGGAGATGTGTCATAAGCCACTGAAGCGTATCAAAGAACATTTATAATTTCCAGCAAGGATTTCCATAAAAAAGGTTATTTGGTTAAATAACATACAAAACATCCTATTTACTATAATGTCTGTCATGCATATTACATTTTATTAGAATTACAATGGCATAGAAAGAACTAGATATTTTTTCTTAGAGGGTTAACACTGACTGAAGTTATTAAAATCATTAATAAGACATTTATTTCAATAGCAGGCTAGAAATCTTAGTCATGGAGAAATATATCTCCCTGTGCTGTAGAAGAGTATTTGGCAGCAAATTTTGTTTATGCTACAAGTTTCCTTCCATTTATATTGAGTTCATCCTTGTGACCTAAAAGGGGGATTGTTTTCTTGTGAAAAGTCTTTACTGTAATTCAGCGGAGAGAAAAAGATGAAAGGAAAAAGCACAGAGACACATCAATCTATGTGACAGGAAGTATCCATGGCACATTAACATTTTTAGTGGAATGGGAATATTCATTGAAAATATTTTTGAGAAGCTTTATCAAAGGGAGGAGGCACACAGGCAACCATTTGAAAAATCATTCTCTTTTTCCCACTCAATTGGTAGTTTAGTGATTTGGATGTGACAAACACTGATGAGGACTTGCCTCCCGCAGCATTTTGACAGAAGGTGATTGTTCTTCCTGTGCTGTTCACATGCAAAATGCAGACAGTGGCTTAAAGTCACTCAAGGGATTATGTTGTCATATATATACTAAAAAGGAAAATATATCTGGTTCTTTGCAGTATGTCTTCTTATTCTGATTTCACTATAAACAAGACCAAGGGTTTTAAGAATGACAGAAGAACTTCCTTTTGGATGGATCCACTCTCATGATGGAAAGAAGATCTGAAGACCCAGTCAACCCAACAAACACAATTATGTTGGACACCCATTTTACCCTGGTAACAAAAAGGCTAAAGGAAATGTGCTCGGGCTGCTTTGGATTATCCTGCTGTCTTCTGCTTATGCTGAAGCTTTTTAGGTTTTTATATTGAAGGTCTTCAGTCCTTTTATGGAAGTGTTTTTTGTAAATATTCGTGAGCATCCTTCTACACTTATACTACATGACTGCCTATGGGGATAGGATTCAAAGAATGAAGAGGTTTCTTCCAGGCTTGTGTAAGCCATTAGCCCCTGGGAGAATATAAAACCATGTTTTCAGTGGCATGGAAACGTAATTCCAAAAGAAAGCATTCTTTCTATATTCCCATCAGACTACCTAACCCATATCTCTTGTTGCACACTGCACTACTTAGAGAACTCAGAGATACTGGTTTGCAAGGAAATCTCCTTTTGTGTTTCTCAGACATCTATTCCCTCTTCAACCTATGAACTGAACATCTCTTTAGGATTTTCAGCCTTTGGAAAAATTACCATTTGAGACTGGTAGGAGCTGTTGCACTCAAAATCTTGTAGTGGGCAAAAGGGAACAGACCATACAGATGGAGCCAAAAATTTCTTATTCCAATTAGTATCTTAGCAGTATGATAGTCTAAACTATTTAATTATGACCCAGAAGCCTCATTAATAAAATAGTTAAAATTGTTACACAAAGGCTTCTGAGTTTCTGTGCCTTGGGTGTAGCGTTTCGCCCACCCTACATGTGTTCCTGGGGTCCTACAGCTGGTAGTTTCAGTCTTCCTTTACCAGAATGGGAGAGAGGGGGCCGGTTCCCAGGTGTCACCAGCACACCGAGACCTTTGCTGGCTAAAGATCATGTTCCTGATGGGGATTTCTCCTTCCTCATTCTTGAGGTCAGGTTGGGGCTACTTTTACACATTCTCCTAATACAGTTTGCTTCCTTCTAGTTGACTCCCAGCCAAAGATTGGAAGTTGCACAGTAGCCTTGCTCAGCCTCAGTTGATCTAAAGGGCTGTTTGTTAAACAGGAACTGACTGGGCATGCCACACTTACAGCATGAAGGGGATGCACAGATGCAGGTTAGGTAGTAGTCACTTAACTAATAGACCATTTTTTAAACAGATAAAACCAGCTTCAGCCAAGACAATCCCAGGCAGGACCCTGCACTGTCAGTTCAGTAGAGAGCCTATGGCCTTTTACTAGAAATGCCAGAAATAATATTTACTTGTGTACAGAGCTGGTCAGCGCTGTTTGCCATTAACAGTTATTCCTGATTTCCTTAAATCCTAAACCTTAATTTTACCAAATACATGGAAGTAACACCAGAGAGGAATCTAAACAGACTCATGCTAGTATTAGCGGCCAATCGTGTGACTGGTCTTGATGCATTCACCTACAGAACTATTATAAGGGTGATGTAACATTTAGTACTTATAAATTCATCACTCTTGACAGTACTTACAAACTTGAACATTTTATTCTCTTGTTAGCAGAGAATGAAATGATGCCTTTATTGCACACAGTGAATGCTCTGTAGTGATGGGTGTAAATCGGAAGGATTTGAACATGGAAAGATTGATGTAAGGTTTCCAGCCAAACTGCTCCTAATTCTTAATGTGCCTAAATGTGTGTAAATACATTTGCATCAGCACAGTGTTAACTGGGGACAAGATCTTTGTGTCTAAAAAGAGTCATCTCCATCAAAGTGCATGAAGGTATGCCAGCTTCCATTAGCAGCAGTTTTTGGACCCATAATTACTGAATGTTTATTATACACCAGCAGACAAATAATATCTTTGGGGGGATCTATTAAAATATCCCCCCAAAGGCTAAATGGTTTCTAGGCATTCATTCTCGGTATTGAATTAGCACTGTCATTGTTCTGCTGAATGACAAATGAGAGCAATCTTGAGCAAATCTCTGATTAGAGGAAAATAAAATTAACAGTTTAACCTATTCCAGCCACAATTATTAATATGGCAGTAGATCTCTTCTCTTTGTAGCTTCAGTTCCTTTTAACTTAAAATGAAATAAAATCTGGACTTTTTATCTGTCATTGGGGCTTTTCAGTTACACTACTCCAGGAATAAAGCACTAATGTGCTGCTTAGGTGAAACAGCTGCTTTTTCAAACAGCAATTGATAATAATACTAGAACATCATAACATATTGTTAAAACTAATTATTTCAGCCAAGTTCCAATAAGAAAGAGCTACAAATGTACATGAATAGACAAGAAGCTAATTTTATATAAGTCCTATGAATATTTCAATTGTTAAGTCCATTATATAGAGAAAAACTAGAGACCATGGGGATAAATGAGTCACCAGATTCTGAGTTACTATATAAAAAGCCAATATCAAGGGGCTAATGTTTCAGATCTAGTACATGGATGACAGAGTTAACATTATTGTGCCATACATCACTATGCGATCATGCTACATACTGGCAGTATTTCCTGATGTAATTCACTGTAATTTAGTCACTAAACTTGTGATAACTTATGACATCAATGAGGAGTAAGTACATCTGTTGTGCTACCCACATTCTAGAAAAGCAGAATGTCTCAAAATGCCACTGTCATTTTTTTAATAATTCATTCTTTCCCTATATCTTCCCAAATTAATTATGATATGTTTGGCTGTTAACTTGGACATATGGAAAGACAGCCAAGATGCAATGAACATGACCAGACTGAAGTAGATACAGTAGATAATTTAATTTACCAGTGGAATTCATCTACAAACTTCCAATAATCATTCTTAACAATTTCTACTTGGTGCATGCATCTGCCAGTAGGATCCTGTCTTCCTCTTGTAGGACATTTATGTATATCTCTTCATATTTAGGACTGCAGAAGTATTGTTGTCTTGCAGTAGTTTTGGGAAGACTGGCTTCCTCTGAAACTAGTTTCAATTCCCAAACTTGTCTACAGCTTAAGTCTGGTAAACTATGACCTAGGAAATCTCAGTGTCTTAGTGTGGTGCTTCTAAACCGTACAAATATTCATGTATATTCACCTCTCTGTTAAAAATAAAACCAAAACCAGCAAAACCAAACAAAAATGCAAAACCAAAACAAATAACTTCTAGAGTTCCTCCCTCTTTCATGCTTGACTGTCTCTTCACATGCTCTCATGATGTGAAGGTTGGAAAATCTAAGTCAACTACTTCCTTCATTGATAGCTAATTTCCTAATCCTTGCCTCTGTAGTAAAGCGAAGTATCTTTCACTCCATATGCTGGCTTCTGTTTCATTCCTATTCCCACTCTATGTGTTCCTCAAGCAGCCCCTACATTGCCAAATGTCCTTTCTCCTTTGGTGGCATGTGAAAAATTTTCAGACAGAACAGGAAAGTCACTCTTCTGCACTTCCACATACTGCTGCCCTGTTGCCTACCTTTCCTCCCTCTTCTAGGCAAAGAAAAGAAAGGAAAAACACATTTATCAGACAGGAGAGCTGAAATGACCACAGGCCCTTCACTTCTCACTGACAGAGCCTAACAGCACCCATGCCCCTACTCTTGTGACAGAGGGAAGCCTTCCATGCTTGCTTCCCTCTCTGTCTCTTTCTTCATGCCTCTGTCGTAACCCTTAGGTTGTATAAAGATGTTCTCACCAGTACTTAACAGTTATGTTAACTGCATCTTTCCTGATCTGACAAAAGGGTCTGAATTCATGTTTGAGTTTCCCAAAGCAAATAGTTAAGCGAGTTGAGAACTCCATTGTCCTTGGCCTGTTTATGATATATTTCAAACCAGTCATCACTGTCCTTTGACAGGAATGAACTCAGAGCTGGAAATTCTCTTAAATGATTTTGTATTCCATCACGACATTCCCATGTTCCCATGCAAGGGTAGATAGCCATTACATGTACTTACTAGACTGCTATGACTCCTAAGGGAGTCCATCTAAGCTGAGGAAGGAGAGAGAGAGAAAGATGTTGTGCTGAAGGCCCCATGATTTGATGCAAGATTTTATGTCCTAGATTTTATAAAAGTCTTCAAAGACAGGGCATTGGTACTCACAGGTTTCCAAAGAGATGGCCTTGAATTTGAACCTGCAGTCTTCTGAGCCTTGTTACACTCAGCTTCTGTAGTGTGACACTGGTCACAGTATAGGGCATGAAGGCAGAGAAGTATATGTGAGACACTGTGGCCTAACAAGTGTGGGTGCTATGGATGGGTAAGGCAGGTTAAGAAAATTAATTACCGTTTGAGCCCATTCTGTTCATAAGAGCAGAACAGAAGTGGAAAATATTCTCAGCCAGTACTCTCTCCTTAGCCCCCACATCTCCCCTAACTTAAAAGTCAGTTGGCTTTATTCAGTGTTGAAGTAGACTGTGAACATACATATTAACAGTGTGGATGACCATGCAGGGCAAGTGTGAAACCAGAATATAATTAATTAAAATAATATTTATGTGACTCCAGGATTTCCAGTGGCAAAAATTTCAGACATGGCTGTGCCAAGATATTTCTGCATTGTCCTTTCTACTTTTCTTTTGAGTTTGTAGGTGTTGCATTTCATTTTCTCTTCAACATTTAAATTTAGTGCTGTTCTTCTGAAAGATTTCAGGAGCTTCTGAAAAGCATATACACATCTAATAAGCACGAGAGCCCCACACTTATTTCATTAGGTTTTGCTTAAGCTCTCTAACAGTGAGGATCTGTGAGATTAAAAGAGCTGCTCTATTTGTAATTGGTACATTAATGTAATGTTGCAAAAATCATTAGCTTCTACCTCCATCAGTGTTAAAACACACTAGCAAAGGGCAAAAAACCCCAGCTGACCAGTCTTTTTTTAAGAAAATTATCAACAGCTAGTCTGTGACACCCTCCCACCCCCAAATGAAAACCCGCTTAGAAAAAGCACTTCTAAAGTCAAATCAGGTTACTTAGTAACATGCCGAGTACAACAAAGCAGTTTCTACTACCACTCTCTAAATTATCAGAATGAAATAGAGAACTAGTGTAAGTTTGAACCCTATTGTAATATGACTTTCCCAAGGACATTACTCCCTGGAATTATCATCAATGGCTACCAAATTTCTTGTAATCATAAATAATGTTTAAATCAATAGGTTCTAAAAACTTCTGTACATTTGAGTCTTGCTTTCAATGTCAAGTGAATTTAAGAAAGTATGTGAAAGCTGTAATCACCTTATACTCTAAACCTACGTTTGCTAGTCTGTAAAACTATCATGACTCCAGTTTCAAAGAATAGGTATTACTCTCCCACTTCCTCAAACAGAATTTGCTTCCCAGTTTGACCAAGATGTATTCACTCATATTGAAAAGAAGATGAACCATCCAGTCAAGGTCTGAGCCTGATAGCTATTACTTTATTTTTGACACTTTATGGCAGTTTTATGAAACAACTTCAGGTACATTTTTTTCATACTGATGCCAGAACTAAGTTAAAACAAATGTAAATAAGATTAACACAATTTTGTAGTAGGTGAATTATCATACACAGACTTAAGTTTTATGTTCATTTGAGCAGAAACACAGATTGGAATTTGGATTTATACAGCACCTTTCATATTGAAGGTATCTTAGATTACTTTACAATCTAAGTTATACGCTGCCAAGGCACTGACTATGAAAGTAAATATGTGTTCAGCAATAGCTCACATACATCTTTAGAGCTATTTTTATTGAGGAAAAGATATTGGACTTCTATTCATTTTTTCAACATGCCACAAACTGAACAACACAAATGAACAATCACTAGAGTATAGAAAAGCTCATTAATTAAATTACCTATAAAAAAAGATATTGCTGGGTTTTAAACTTCCAGGCATTTCACAACTAAGACCTTAAAGAAATACTTGGTTCTTTGACTAGTCACTGACCTGCAAAGGCTTTACTGGATTAACATGGTCTCGTACAGACAGTCCTTTAGCGGCTGACCTTTGTCCTAACAGTAGTATTACTGAGTTCATGGAATGATCCATATCCTAGTGAGGCTTCTGTAAGATTTGAAAGCTCATCCTTTACTTGGAATTCATACATCACATTTTCTATGAAACAGCTGCCCTTAGAATAAAGTAAATTTTGACAAGCTTTGCACAGGTCTAAGGATTTTTATTCCTCCTTGCATTGGCTTTCTAGCCACTATTTGTAAACCATTTTCTATTTCTCATATGCATTCATATTTTGTCTCTGTTTTCAGAGACTGCCCATTTCTCTTCTGTATTCTTTCCCAGGCAGCAGTTAATAGTATTGCTAGACTAGGGGTTAGAAATCTTAGAAGAATATTCATAAAAATACCTGCCCGTAAACCAATATCAGCATGCTTCTGAGAACTGTTCAGAACTTCAGATATTCACAGTCTGCCCTGAAGACATACCACCATTATTTTTCTGTGGCCCTTGTAAAGTCTTAAAACAACTGAAGATATGAACCAATAAAAGTCAAAGTGTCCCTCAAAGCCTGTCATGTAATGTCACCTTACTTTCTCCTAATGCTTCAGCAGAAATTGCAGCAGTTCGTTCCCACATGCAGATCTAAGGGTGGACTTCAGCGGGGCCAAACAGATATTGGTCTCCCCTTTCTCCTAATTTTGCTGTTAGGTCTCAGGACAGCCCATCTTTCTTGACAACCCTCTCTTTTACTGTCTATATGCCAGATCTTGATTTCATGCATGCCTTGAACTCAGTCAGTATTCAACAAAGAGCAGAACAAAGTGGTCTTTTCTTTCCTTTTCATTTTTCTCTATTGCCTCCTGACAAGATGTTCTTTGTGAAAAATCTCTCAGCTGTCCAATGGCACCATTTCTCACTAGACCTATTTCCCACAAGATGCCCATATGTCCCATATGTCCCTGATGTTGAACTGGCAATTTTTTCATATCTTGACAGTGAACATTTTCAAGACACCAAGAGCAAGTATACAGAGTCTCAGCCCCAGATAGCTTTGGCATACTTCATAACTCCAAATCCATAAGGCTCAAATTATAATTATACATTTCACATTCATTTCTGCTTCTCTCTAGTTATGGTGTATTTACAGGATTCTGATATAACAATACATTTATGAGATATGGTAAAGCCTTCCACATAACCGGTATCCCCATTTTCTAGTCCAGAAATAATAATGTCATACCCAGGAAGTATCTTCTTCATTTGCTTATAATCTTTAGCACATAGAGTAGTTTGGAGGGGTTGGTGTGCAATAAAATTCTGTATTATTAATATTTATGTGATGCACTTAACCAGAATTTTCCCAGAAAATTTGAAAAATATCTCTGAGACAGAATTGGAGAACAGAGAGCATCATTTCCTCAGAAAACTTTTCTTGAAAACTCACTGTAGTATGTATCCACTTATTTTAGAAAGTACTTTAAATTACTGACTTAGTAACTAAGATTTACTATTCACAACAAATTATAATCACTTTCAAGCTATCATGATATCAGATTGTATTTTCATGCACATATTTGGCACATACTTATTTTGGTCACAAGAAACAATTATTTCGAGCATGGACAATTCAATGACAAAGACAGATTATTGTAAATGCACATTCATGACAGTTTCCTTTGGAATGTGTTCAAAATTTGCAGTTAGATCCCATCTCAGATTATATAATTTGCTGTTCCCCTTCTTGTATCAAAATTAACTCAGCTGACAGGAAATATCCTGTTGAATAAACTAAGTCGTGATTTTAATTAGCTGTGAAAGAATGATAAATTAAATATATCTCTACGCTCAATATCTGATAAGTACATAGCATGGACATTAATTAAAGTTTTAACATTTTGGCTAAGACTATATTGCTTCTGCTGATCAGGCAGATCTGGCAAAGGGGGATTAAGGACGGCAATAGCCAGCTCACCTCATCAGCATGCACACAAAATTAACAATTTATTTACAAAAATAGTTAGATTACTTCGAAGACATTTTATAGATAAATTTATTATTTGTTCTATTTAGAAGTTAGAGGAATATTATTACTCATAACATTACTGTAATATTAGTAATGCAGAGCTTGTGTTTAAACATGTTTATAAAAAATAATAATAAATGTACTATATTTGTTATTGTTATTGCACTTCAAAATTTAAGAGTACCAGCATCAATCCACTGCTCTGGATACTTACCATGTTCATTGAAACTAACTCTGCAAACAAAAAGAATTTTTTATAATACATCTGTCTGTAAACACATCCTCCTCAAAAACCTTAAAAGATTATTACTGAAAATTTTGTTTGCTACATGCCATGTTGGAAAACAAGGATTCAAAACCAAAGTTCAAAGTGCTCCCACAAAATTCTCTTGATAGCAGTTCTGCAGCTGAGGACTCCGCTCAAATATGTCAGCTATTTCAGCTGTTGTATAACTGGAAACAAAAATCCTCTCATTCCAGCAGGTGTTAGACTACTTATAAATGTATATATTAAAATAAATAAATTCAAAACCAGTGTTACAGAATTAGCAACCTAGTCAATCATGTTTATAATTAAATGTTTGTGTTTATTTTCAAATCATATATGTGCATTTTTACAACATATTTATACATGTGCATTTTGGCTTTTATATATATTTATAGCTATAGAGGGAAGATACTAAATGTCAGAGAAAAAAACTGAAAGAAGAAAATCACCATCTTCAAAATAATAACTCTGCATCTAAGAGAAAATGCAGGTGAAGTGAATTCTGAATTGCTGTGGACTGAAGTACTGCAATGAAATAATTCAGTATTTCTTGGAAGAAGAGCTGCATTGTGAAAATAAATTGTTTCTCTCAGAGTTCCCTATAATATATGAGAAAAACTGCTAATGGCTGAATAATAAATTCAGTTTGCCTAAAAATATTTCTGACCAGTTTAATCTTTTGTGGCACTGAACTATTGCCATGGAAACTTGGGGGTTTTTTTCAGTATTTAGTAGTATTCACACAAATACCATAGCATGATTTCAGCAATTAGGAGGTTGGAACAAATGCTTTTCCTAGTATAAGACCAATTAATTTAAAGGAAAAGTATATCAATATATTAAACAATTATGTTCTAGAGGTCTAAAGCGTCTTGTAACAAGAATGGGAAATTTTTACCAGATTTACTGTAGCTGAATGTTAAAGACTATAAGTACAGCTATACATATATATTTGCTTTTACCTAAGAAAACACACTCTGGAACTAAGTGTTAATATTTTAAATGTCTGTACCTTAAAATTTGCTATTTCTTTTGAAAGAAAATAAATGTAATTAGTTATAAACTTGTTGTCATTCAAAAGTGAAGTGTTAGTGAGTTGATAAAGAATTATTTCAACAAGGACTTCTTCATTCTTACCTCAGCCAGAAACCTCCCAAAATCTAGGTTCCTTATAGAAATAGCAACAGACCTAGTATGAAGGAAATACTGCTGCCCCTCACAGACCCAGGGAATGCGACTGAGGTGGTGACTGTTGGCAGCAGCGTTTGGTGGCCGACGGCCCACTCCCCCTGCCTTCAGACACGAAGAGGGACTGTGCGAGCTGCCGGCCTGTGGCACGCAGCTGCCCCTCACCTGGCCAGGGCCCAGCGCAGGCCCCCAGTTGCCCTGCGCAGAAGCAGGCACTGGGGGTTGAGCTGGGGGGCTCACGGGACCTGCAGCACTCCTGGGCACCAGGGTCATCAGGAGATGCAGAGCTCTTGCTCCTTTGATGGAAATGGGCCCCAGACCCCAGCAGCAGCCAGCCAGCAGATCAAGCCTTGGTCTTTCCAGTTGGCACTACAGGAGAGAACCCCCAAAAGCCACAGTGCTGGTGTGGTCATGCATTCCTTTCCCCTCTCCCCTGGACCACTCTACGATCTTAGAAATTCTAGCTGGGCCCTGACCTTTGTGTAACAAGTTGGGTGGTTAAGCGACCCTTGACCGTTCCAGCAACTCTTGCATGACTAAGGCAGGGAACGGCACTGACCGTACCAGGCACGCCTGTTACCTGATCAATGCAGGTAATGAAAGCAAGAAGAATGGAATGATCCATCATTCCCTAACAGCCCTGGAGCACTCCTTATCAGGTTCATAACCCAAGTGGAATGACACCATGATTACCGAAATTCCATCATTTTACTAATGACTAAAGACAGTCATCTTGCAAGCCTATAAACAGCGGTCCCACATGAGACCCTTTGAGCTATCCTGGACCACAGCGGGCTGTGACCAGCATCTCCTTCTGACTGGGATGCCTCTCAGAGTTTCGCAGACTCTCCAGCTTGTGAAATTTTGGAGGACTGCAACCTGGGCTAAAACTCTTTCCTCCTGAAGACTCAACCCTGGCCCATTGAGGAATGATGAGACAGTCAGTATTTTTGCAGAACTCAAGGGGAATTTTTAACAGGTACCTTTATGTATATCTATGTCTTCATGTCTGTGTGCATGTGTGTGTGCAGATCAATACGTAATCAAGCTATTGCTGTGATTAACTCACTTCGTAAATCTTAAAACTAATCCATGATTAAGTGCTACTAAAATCTCATGATTTACCTCAAACTGTGAATGAATGTCAAATTGCTGCTAAATACACATAATCCTTTAGATAAAATCCATTGACCAAGCCTGGTACTAGGATTAGAGCTAGCCGCTCTAGAAAGCAAGGGCATCTATTCCGAACCTCGTGACTCAACGGAAGGGCCTCCCTACTCTCTATCCCTTTTACTAGACATAAACTGTTGCCCAAGTCTGGGACCAGGTTTAGACCTAGCCACATCTAGACTCCTCTCTGAGGAGTTTAGAAAGCACAGGGGTCTATTCTGACCCTCATGACTCAATGGGAGGATTTGTTTATTCCTTGTACCTTCTCTTTTTCTCTAGACATAAACCATTGACCAAGTCTGAGACTGTTACAGGGCATTTTGAGAAACAAGGGTTAAAAGTAAGAAAGAAAAGTTTAGAGAAGATACTTTGTAACAACTGCACCTGGTACTTAGACATATTAGAGATAAAGACTGTCTCCACTGAGTCTCTGCTGATAAAGTTTGTCTTCACTGACTCTCTGCTAACTAGCAATAATGATTAGCGCAAGGACGAATCGTAGAAAAATAGAAAAGACTGCCAAAATAGTGCCCTAGAGTTAACTTGTCTCATTATAATCTCATTTTAATACTAAAAAACACACCTCCTAGCTAGAGAAGCCCCAACCCAATTTAGCCCCCTACTCTCTGAGCATGCGTGGTGAATTAAAAGAGAACTGTAACTTTAAGATGAAGTAAGAAAAGTATTAACCAATAGTTATAAAGGAGTAGCACCAGTAGGCGTAACTATCTTTGTTAACTGTTTTAAATACCTGTCATGATTTTAACCCGGTGTGCAAGCTTTGTGGAGAAATCCCCTTGCACCCGGCGCCGCAATAAACATGCCTGCTTTATAACTCTGTGTGAGTTGTGAAGTTCGTTTCCGCGCGTCAGTCTGGATTCAGCTGCACTCCTCTTTGAGAACTTTAGAAAGCAAGGGAGTCCATTCTTAACCTTGTGACTCAATGGGAGGGTCCCCCCTATTCTTTACCCCTTTTGCTTCTCTGCTTTCTCTCTCTCTCTCTGTATAAGTCATTCTGAGTTTATTCTAACTTGATTTTCCTTTGTATGTTTTAGTAAGTAGTAGAGTGAACCTTGCCATCGAATTCTGTTAAGTCACATTTTTATAAACTTCTATTAAAATAGCTTTTACCAATACTCTTGATGGTGATTCTTTAAGCAGCCTAAACCACTCATTCACAACAAATTCATGTAGTCAGCAGGATCCTAAATCAGGGTTCACGACAGCTGGGCAGCAGATGACATGCTAGGCTGTGGCAGGAGCTCTGTTCCAGGTGCCAGAGCCTAAGGGGGAAGACTTGGTACTTCCTGGAAGCGCCTGCAGCCAGCTGCTGGAGCAGAACGCCCACCTGCAGCGTGCACTGGAAGACCTGGAGAGGCAACGCCATGCCCTTCTAGATAGAGAACTGCCTCCTGAGAAAGAGAAGCTCTCTGGAAGCATGCAAGGAGGCAGAGAGGCTCCAGCAGAAAAATGCTCAGCCAGCTGCCCTCACTGAGCAGCTGAAAGATGCAGGCATCTCCAGGAGACCATCAAGCACCTGATGAATATTCCAGTGCCACTGCCCATCCAAAGCTCTGCTGAGGAACTAGACATGAAATCGTTTCCTCAGCAGAGGCCTGGAGAAAGGAGAGAGCCTGCCAGAGCTTTGCTGGCACAGGTCCAGCAGAATGAAGTCTCACAGAAGGTAACTGAGGAACTTCAGGCCCAACTGGCTGCAGACAACAAGGGCTCATATGGTGTGAGCACCCTCAGCCAAAGGTGTGGGGAGTTAGAGGTGCAGCTTTTGGAGATGGCGGATGACAACACCATACTGGCTGAATAAAATTCTCACCTCCGTGGGCAGATGCGCCAGGCAGAAAAGGTTCAAGCTGAAAATGCTGACCTGAAGGGGCATCTAATGAGAGCAGCAGAGGAGTGAAATCCTGTCATCCAAGCCATCAGCTGTCTTCAAACACAACTGGAAGATGCAGAGCGCAAACTGGAAGCTATGAGAGAGGTGGCAGGAAGTGCTTAGAAAGAAGTCAAAAGGGACCACAGAGAAGCCGTGCAACTGTTTTGAGCTCAGGTAAGTGAACTGGAGAATTTGTTTGAGAGCCCCTCAGAGTCAGCTTAGGCAGAGGACAGTCCTGGGTCCTGCCTTCTTTCAGAGGAGGACCACGCAAGTGAGACAGAAGAACCGGTAGCAGACAAACAGTCCATCACCCTGCAGGCTTTGGGACAACTGGGAAAGCTTTGAACATTGATAGCTCGCTACAGCTACGGTCCTTGTGATGGTCCCAGTGAGCAGCCTGAACTAGAGCTTCTTCTAACTGCTGGACAATATGTTTACATCTTTGAACAGGTGGATGAAAATCGTTGGTCTGTGGGAGAGCTGCCGGATGGCACAAGAGGATTCATGTCTAATTTTGCCAAAGAAGATTCAGATGATGACCTGGAAAATGAGAACTGGGATGACTCTCGTTACATTCTCGGTCTCTCGCCTATTTTGGAGGAAGACAAAGAGGATCTAGATATGGGTGTTGGGGGCTAAAAAGCAGAAATAAATGTAGCCTATACAAACTTCCAGAATATCTACAGAAGTTAATTTGTATTTAGAAGTTGGGGTTTTTTTAGACTTTCATATTTTGTAGAATGGGGGGGACCTATGGAGGGCAGCAGGGCCCTCCAACGGGACCCAGCAAAACCCAGGTGAGGCCCTGGGTCACTCTGAAGGGTAATTAGGCCCCTACAAAGGCCCTTGCAGAGCCCAGCTACAGTTCTGGGGAACTCTGGAGGGTAATTAGGGCTCTGCATGGGCCCCTGCAGGGGACAGCAAAGGCCCCTGGGGCTTTCCAGAGGGCAACTCTGCCATGTCAGAGCACTACTGCTGTTGGCAGCAATGGGGACCCTCCTGTCAGGGCCGGTTGCTGTGCATGTTCTCACCATGGGGAGCAGAGAGCGGAGGGAAGCAAAACAGTGAGCGGCATTGCCCAAAGGACCATCTGCACAGGCATTGGTCATGCATCAGGAAAGGATGTTTGCAGGGCACCTCGAACCCACTGCTGCCCCTGCATTCGCACCCTGGAAGTAAACTGAATGAATGGGCTGGGCTTGGTCAGGGCTTTCCAGAGTGTCCTCGCACCCCTTCCCCAGCCCAAACCTGGGGAAGGCCCTGCAGGACTTTTGACTCAGAGATGCTGTCTTCCTGCAAGTGTTGCCCATTTGTGACAGTGTGCTCCCCTTCCTGCCCCATCACCTGACCTTTTCCCGTAACCCTGCTCAAGCAATAACCACCAGTGGGAGCCATGATGGATGCGTCTGGTCGTGATGGATGCATTCGGCTCGGAGTGGATTCAGGGGAGACGGATAACAACATGATAGCCAAGGGCTAATTTATGGCAATGCGTCCACCTAACCACAGTGCTGGTCAATGTCCAACTCAAGCCAAATATGGAAGAAACTGAAATCTGCGGTCGGTATGCAAATACGACTATGAGTCAATCATCTTACCCCTATAAATACTGAGAAGTCCAACAGCCCTTTGAGCTCTTCTGCATGGCAGCGGGCTGCATGCCAGACTCTCCCCTTGAGACGGGAAGCCTCTCAGGGTCACTCCTTGAACCTGAGAGAATCCTTATTGCGTCAGATACTCGGTAAGTGAATTGGGAATAAGCATGCTGAAACTTTGAAACCTTAGCTAAGTGATATAAGGGATTGCTTGTGTATATATAATCCTTTAGATGTAAACCATTGACCAAGTCTGGGACTAAGTCTGGATGCAGCTGCACGTAGACTCCTCTCTGAGAAGGAGTTTAGAAAGCAAGGGGGTCCTTTCTGAACCTCATGACTCAATGGAAGGGTCTCCCTGACAGTTTCATCTGACCCTGTCCTCTATGCAGTAAATAGTAAAGTGTACCTTGCCATCGAATCTTGTTAAACCACTGTCACATTTACCATTGAACTTTGTTAACTCACTGTTTTTTGTCAATAAAGTATATTGTTGATTCTCTCTTACAAGTAAAGTGTGCTCTCGCTCTATCCGCAACACCATTAAAGCACTTTCGAGCGTGAAGCATGATGCCTGGCCATATGACTGCTAATGGAGCATACCTCGTGTGCACATGTATATGTGCAATTGCTGCTCACACACAAAACACCCTGAGGAGCATGTGCTCGAGGACATCCCCTGTGCTTGTTGCGTGTGCTCCTTGGGAGCATTTCATGGAATGCTTCTTCCACAGGCCTTTTTTTTTAAAAAAAAAAGCATGCCCTGGTCTGCCCCTGTTTCTCCTCCTAGAAAATAAAGAGCACCCAGGCTTTCCTCTTTCCTGGACCATTGCACCCCATACTCCTGTGCAGCCCTCTTCCATGACCCTCACTAGGTCTGCCAGCTTCACCTCCAGCCCTGGGGAGGTGATGGAGCAACAGATCCTGGAAACAACTTTGAACTTGTCCTGTGAAGGACAAAAAGGTGATGAGGAGTAATCAGCATGGATTTAGCATCTAAGGCAATTCTGCCTTATGCTATATCACATATGAGGCAGGAAGGTCAGCTTACTCATAGCAAATGAACCTTCCAGGGGCCAGTGCTTGGAGGGTGGGTCCTCCCGAGTTGCAGCTGGCCCCTCATCCCAACAGAGGACTACAGCTCGAGTTTACCGAGTCCTGAAGAACCCTTAGTTTCCTTCCGGTTTCCCAGAATTTCTGCCAGTGGCAAACTCCATTTTGCCTTACTTATTGAACACCCCATGACTGATGCTGTCCCCGGTTTTTGTACCTTCCAAGGGAATGTGGGTCCCACAAGGACAATTGGGTGAACTCATCCAGTACCAGCTGTGTCATATGCAGTAGCCATGCTCCACAGGTCGGGAAACTACGGAGTCCCATCTGGGTCACCCCATTGTGACCAAAATGGATTTGCTTGCATTTTTCTTTTTTCTATTTTATGTATGGGTACTGGACAGAAGGCAGCAGAAGTAGGCACCAGCTAAAACCCCTTTTTTATTGCCAGCAATAAAGGTGGCTCTCGGCTAGGAGCACAAGGAAGACCCTGTGTTACACTTCTTGATTCCTTATAAACAATCTGAAGACAAGTCACATATTCTTTTTTGCAATTTACATAAGCTATTGGCTGTGGCCATGACATCATAGAATTTTAGAAGTATAGAATCACGGAAAAGCCTGGCTTGGAAGGGACCTTAAAAGGTCATCTAGTCCAATCCCCCTGCCATGAGCAGGGATATCTTCAAATAGATCAGGTTGCTCAGAGCCCCATCCAACCTGACCTTGAATGTTTCCAGGGGTGGGGCATCTACCACCTCTCTGGGCATCCTGTTCCAGTGTTTCATCATCCTCATCATAAAAAATGTCTTCCTTATGCCCAATCTAAATCTACTTTCTTTTAGTTTAAAACCATTACCCCTTGTCGTATTGCAACAGACCCTACTAAAAAGTCTGTGCCCATCTTTCTTATAAGCCCCCTTTAAATACTGAAAGGACATAATAAGGTCTCCCCAGAGCCTTCTCTTCACCAGGATAAACAACCCCAACTCTCTCAGCCTTTCTTCGTAGGAGAGGTGTTCCAGCCCTCTGATCATTTTCATGGCCCTCCTCTGGACCCGCTCCAACAGGTCTATGTCTTTCCTGTACTGAGGACTCCAGAGCTGGACACAGTACTCCAGGTGGGGTTTCATCAGAGCGGAGCAGAGAGGCAGAATCACCTCCCTTGACCTACTGGCCATGCTGCTTTTGATGCAGCCTAGGATACGGTTGGCTTTCTGGGCCGTGAGTGCACATTGTCGGCTCATGTCGAGCTTTTCATCCACCACTACGCCCAAGTCCTTCTCTGTAGGGCTGCTCTCAATCCCTTCATCCCCCAGCCTGTATTGATACCAGGGGTTGCCCTGATCCATGTGCAAGATGTTGCACTTGGCCTTGTTGAACCTCATGAGGTTCACATGGGCCCACTTCTTGAGCTTGTCCAGGTCCCTCTGGATGGCATCCTGTCCCTCAGGCCTGTCAGCTGCACCACTCAGCTTGGTGTCATCTGCAAACTTGCTGAGGGAGCACTCAGTTCTACTGTCTATGTCATTGATGAAGATATTAAACATTACTGGTCCCAATACGGACCCCTGAGGGACACCACTCATCACCGATCTCCATGTGGACGTTGAGCCGTTGACCACTACCCTCTGGATGAGGCCATCCAACCAATTCCTCATCCACCAAACAGTCCATCCATCAAATCCATATCTCCCTATTTTAGAGAGAAGGGTGTTGTGGGGGACCGTGTCCACGGCCATACAGAAGTCCAGATAGACGACATCCGTGGCTCTTCCCTTGTCCACTGATGTACTCACTCCATCACAGAAGGCCACTAGGTTGGTCAGGCAAGACTTGCCCTTGGTGAAGCCATGCTGGCTGTCTCAAATCACCTCCCTGTCCTCCATGGGCCTTAGCAGAGCTTCTAGGAGGATCTGTTCCATGATCTTCTTAGGCACAGAGCTGAGGCTGACAGGTCGGTAGATCATCTGTTACCATTCACTTTTGAACATTTGTACATGCAACCCCCCTGTGCAAGCATACTTAATACGTGTTTATTATCTGAGTTTGTACAATCTTGTTGCAACCTTGCTGCTTTCAGACAGTTTGGTCTGGTTTCTTCTAGAAGCAAATCCACCTGTATAGGCGTGGTCACTGTTGGTCAAGTCCTACACACATGTCTTCGAAGACAGCTTTACATTGCAGCTTTATCTTCTGGAATGCGTTGCACCTCTCCTTTGTGTGCAGGGGGGCCAAGACAGATCATGTAAGGCTGTATTGGGTCTGTAACTGGGATGGTGTTAACTTTCCCCATAGCAGCCCTCATAGTACTGTGCTTTGTATTTGTATCTAGAAAGGTGTTGATGACACACTAGTGTTTTGGCTACTGCTGAGTAGTGCTCCCATAGCATCAAGGCCATCTCTCCAACATCGCCCTCACCCTCAAAGTTCAGTAGGCTGGGGTAGGCAAGAGGTTAGGAGAGGACGTAGCCAGGACAGCTGACCCAAACTGACCAAAGGTATACTGCATACGATATGACATCCTCGACAATAAAAGCTGAGGAGGAGGAGGAGGAGTGAGAGGAGGAGGAGGGACTACATTTATTAAGGCGTTTGTCTTCTGAAGCAACTGTTACATGTACTGAGGTCCTACTTCCCAGGAAGTGGCTGGACATCACCTGCTGATGGAAAGAATAAATCTTTTCACTTTTTTTTTGCTTCTGCCTTTGCTTTTCTTTATCAAACTACCTTTATCTCAACCCACAAGTTTTTCATCTTATTTTCTACCCTTGTACTGCTCAGGAGTGGGACTGAGAAAGCAGCTTGGTACCTGGCAGCCAACCAAGGTCAACCCATGACATTGAAGTTATAATGCAAATGGGAATGATTTCTTAAACTTGTACATAGTTCCATACTTTGAAAACAATCAGATGAAGTATGTGTCACACTCCATTCTGCTTCAAAGTAATGGAACATGATTGAAACAGTAACATATTAGACATTATTAGGAAAAATACTTGGAGATAACACTGCCTTTCTTGGAGATGGGGGGGAATGAAAATGGAAGTGATTTTCAGTTCTGAATTTTGCGTTTTGTTATTTGCCTGCATAGACTTTTAAGACAAAAGTCTATGTAATTAAGGCACTCTAAGTCACATATTTAGCATGCATGCTATATTGAAGTCTAATTGAGTTAATGGTATAGAGCACCAAGAGAGTTTCAGAATTTCATTTCAATTCAAAGCAAATATTTTAAAAAATTTTGATTTTTGCTGATCTTCTCATAAGGATTTGCAAAGTTATAATGAAGACATAAATTTCAGTATGTTTTGCCGTGTTAGATTTTAGAACAATAATGCACATGCTGCTTTTGAATGTACCTTTGTGGATGTATTTAAAAAACCTAATTATTTTTCAGTCTGAGCACAAGAGAAGAGTTTTGGTGTACCTCACACCTTATGTAAGCATTATTGTTCTAACTGTGTCATAGATACTGAGATAATGAAAGCCAATATTTTAAAAATCTAGAAAAAAAAATTATTCAATGATAGTTTTAAAGTTCACTGTAGTCAATGGGAAGGTTAGTTCCTGATTTCATATTCCATTGTGGTTTGAAGTTTAGAATTTCAAAGTTATTTAGACATGCAGTAAATAAATTTTTGAAGTGGAAAAGTTTTTGATTTGAGAGAGACTTTCAGGTGATTCAAAAGATTAATTTATGTTCTCATTCTGAGAGTATTTATGGGGAATCATCTCCATTGAGCAAAGTTAGGCACCTAAAATTAGGCCTTGTCTAAATCTGCCCTCTGAAGTCCTGTACATACAGTCGTTTAACCAGCAGTTAAATTCTTAAATGGTTTTTAAGATCTGGACCAAAGTGTTCCAGGTTTTCAGATATTTTTAACCTGCTGCAATACAAACCCAAACATAATTTGCAGAACTTTTACCTCCCTTAGGCCAGCATTGGCAATCACTTGACGCAATCTCAGCCTGAAGGTTAAACTGACACATGCTATCGTTTTTTGTAAGGTGAGTCTTCAGCTGGGTTAATACCCTGCAGGGCTTAATCCCACTGTGGCATCAGGGAGGAATCAGAATCATTACAAGGAAAAGGGTTGTGGACAAGTATAAGTAAGATGATGGCAATGCTGACCTAAATTGGCATAAACTGGCACAGAACAGCACTAACAGAGCCTTGATTTCACAGCATATTTATAAATTTCATTACTTCTGCTGTGGTTTTTGGCCTCTCTGGGCTTTTGTTATACATAAAATATGTATGTACAAGTTATATCAGAAGTCAGAGGAGCTTGAGACACCAAAGGCAAGATGGTGAAATACTTTGGAATCCGTAATTTCACTAGAACTAAGACATCAGCCCAAATGCATTTTCTCTGATTGAGTAAAATAAAAAAAAAGAAACAATGCATTTTAAACTTCATAAATAGGAACTAAAATGGAACATAAAATTTTTAAACACATTATTTGTAGTAGAAAACTTTTCTCTTGATGGAGAAGTAATATTTTTGATATAATATTGTTTTTCCCAATAAAATAACATTAAAGAAAATCTATCATGAAAAAAAAATGTTAAAATTTATTCTTATTAGCTGTCAGATTTCTTTATCTAAATGAGATACAGTGGAAAGTGTTGCCATAGCTACAGCAGAGCTCTAGAATAATTTTGCTTCTTCTTGATTGTTGTATATTTGTATACAAATAGCTTAAGAACATCCTACATTTTGAGCCTAAGACCTTAAAGCCACAAGAAAAACTTTGAATTTGCATCTTCTACTGACAGAAGGGTACTATATAAAAGGAAACATGATGAATGAAAACTTGTCACTATAGAAAATTCTCTATAGTTGTCTGCATTAAACCAACATTTTATTTCTTTGTAATATGCCAATTAAGAATGTTGCACTATATTTACCTCTTCAATCTTTATAATCATAAAATCATAGAATTATAAAATAGTTTGGGTTGGAAGGGACCTTTAAAGGTAATCTAGTCCAAGACCCTTCAATGAGCAGGGACATCTCCAACTAGATCACAGAATCACAGAATCACTAAAGTTGGAAAAGACCTGTAAGATCATCAAGTCCAACCATCAACCAACACCACCATGCCCATTAAACCGTGTCCCACAGTGCCATGTCCACACGTTCCTTGAACACCTCCAGTGATGGTGAATCCACCACTTCCCTGGGCAGCCTGTTCCAGTGTTTCACCACTCTCTCAGTAAAGAATTTTTTCCTAATATCCAGTCTAAACCTTCCCTGGCGGAACTTGAGGCCATTTCCTCTTGTCCTGTCGCTAGTCACTTGGGAGAAGAGACCAGCACCCACGTCTCTGCAACCTCCTTTCAGGTAATTGTAGAGAGCAGTAAGGTCTCCCCTCAACCTCCTCTTCTCCAGGCTGAACAACTCCAGTTTCCTCAGCCGCTCCTCAGAAGACTTGTGCTCCAGACCCCTCACCAGCTTCCTGGCCTTTCTCTGGACACGCTCCAGCACCTCAATGTCCTTCTTGTAGTGAGGGGCCCAAAACTGAACATAGGATTCAAGGTGCAGCCTCACCAGCACTGAGTACAGGGGCACAATCACTTCCCTACTCCTGCTGGCCACACTGTTTCTGATACAGGCCAGGATGCCGTTGGCCTTCTTGGCCACCTGGGCACACTGCTGGCTCATATTCAGCCGGCTGTCAATCAACACCACCAGGTCCTTTTCTGCTGGGCAGCTTTCCAGCCACTCTTCTCCAAGCCTGTAGCATTGCACGGGGTTGTTGTGACCCAAGTGCAGGACCCAGCACTTGGCCTTGTTGTACCTCATACAGTTGGCCTTGGCCCATTGATCCAGCCTGTCCAGATCCCTCTGCAGAGCCTTCCGACCCTCGAGCAGACCAACACACCCGCCCAACTTGGTGTCATCTGCAAACTTGCTGAGGGTGCACTCAATCCCCTCATCCAGATCATCGATAAATATATTAAACAAGACCGGCCCCAAAACTGAGCCCGGGGGAACACCACTTATGACTGACAGCCAACTGGATTTTACTCCATTCACCACAACTCTCTGGGCTCGGCCATCCAGCCAGTTTTTTACCCAGCGAAGAGTGCACCTGTCTAAGCCACGATTCGCCAGCTTCTCCAGGAGAATACTGTGGGGGACAGTGTCAAAGGCTTTACTAAAGTCCAGGTAGACAACATCCACAGCCTTCAATCAGCTCTGATTAGGTTGCTCAGAGCCCCATCCAACCTGACCTTGAATGTTTCCAGGGGTGGGGCATCTACCACCTCTCTGGGCATCCTGTTCCAGTGTTTCATCATCCTCATCATAAAAAATGTCTTCCTTATGCCCAATCTAAATCTACTTTCTTTTAGTTTAAAACCATTACCCCTTGTCGTATCGCAACAGGCCCTACTAAAAAGTCTGTGCCCATCTTTCTTATAAGCCCCCTTTAAATACTGAAAGGACATAATAAGGTCTCCCCAGAGCCTTCTCTTCACCAGGATAAACAACCCCAACTCTCTCAGCCTTTCCTCATAGGAGAGGTGTTCCAGCCCTCTGATCATTTTCATGGCCCTCCTCTGGACCCACTCCAACAGGTCTATGTCTTTCCTGTACTGAGGACTCCAGAGCTGGACGCAGTACTCCAGGTGGGGTCTCACAAGAGCAGGATAGAGGTGCTGAATCAACCCCCTCAACATCAGACTTTTGAAAGTTGAGGTACCTATAGAATTTTTTCCAGGAAAATCACATCAAATATTACATTCTCAGAAGAGTGTCAGTGGATCAGATGGGTAGGAAGAGCAACTCTTCTTCAAAGCTTCCTGTGACATATGACATCTGATTTTTGCTTAGTTAATGACATCATTTTCCATTTCTTTAACAGAATAATGCTACTAGAAATTTACTTTCAACTTGTTCAGTTAAATATTTATGCTTACAATTGAGTACATACATGAAAATAAGCACATCACGAAAAGGGAGAAGACAATATTGAATTTTAAGAAATTATTTTATGTCTACATTTTGCACTAATATTATTCTTATACATGTCAAGCAGCCAAGAAAATCAGTGCAGTTATCCTCATTCACAGTACAGTGAACTCACACATATCGTTGTTAAGACCAGTATTCTAATAACTGAGGATAACAAGTTAATGACTAACTTCATAAGGAGGGTATTCAGCAGAACTGCTACCTTGGACTTCCAGAGGGCTGACTTTGGCCTATTTAGGAGCCTGGTGGACACATTCTTTTGGGAGGCAGTCCTTAAAGGCAAAGGAGTCCAGGAAGGCTGGACACTCTTCAAGAAGGAACTCTTAAAGGCTCAGGAGCAGGCTATCCCCATGTGCCGGAAGATGAGCTGGCAGGGAAGAATACAGACCTGGTTGAACAGAGACCTTTGGATGGAGCTCAGGAAAAAAAAGAGTTTATGACCTTTGGAAGAAGGGGCAGACCACTCAGGAAGACTAAAAGGTTGTTGTGAAGTTATGCAGGGAGAAAATTAGAAGGGCCAAAGCCAAGCTAGAACTTAATCTGGCGACTGCTGTAAAAGACAATTAAAAATGTTCCTACAAATATATTAAAAACAAAAGGAGGACTATGGAGAATTTCCATCCTTTATTAGATGCAGGGGAAAATATAGTGACAAAGGCTGAGGAAAAGGTTGAGGTACTTAATACCTTCTTTGCCTCAGTCTTAAAGAGTAAGACCAGTTGTTCTCTGTGTACCCAGCCCCCTGTGACAGTAGATAGTGATGGAGAGCAGAATGAAGCCCCCATAATCCAAGGGGAAATGGTTAGCTACTTGCTACACCCAGGTGTGTCCAGGTGGCCAAGAAGGCCAACGGCATCCTGGCCTGTATCAGAAATAGTGTGGCCAGCAGGACTAGGGAGGTGATCATGCCTCTGTACTTGGCTCTGGTGAGGCCGCACCTCGAATCCTGTGTTCAGTTTTGGGCCCCTCACTACAAGAAGGACATTGAGTTGCTGGAGTGTGTCCAGAGAAGGGCAACGAAGCTGGTGAGGGGTCTGGAGCACAAGTCTCATGAGGAGCGGCTGAGGGAACTGGGGTTGTTCAGTCTGGAGAAGAGGAGGTTGAGGGGAGACCTTACCGCTCTCTACAATTATCTAAAAGGAGGTTGCAGAGAGGTGGGTGCTGGTCTCTTCTCCCAAGTGACTAGTGACAGGACAAGAGGAAATGGCCTCAAGTTGCGCCAGGGGAGGTTTAGACTGGATATTAGGAAAAAACTCTTTACTGAGAGAGTGGTGAAGCATTGGAACAGGCTGCCCAGGGAGGTGGTGGAGTCACCATCCCTGGAAGTATTTAAAAGATGTGTGGATGAGGCACTTAAGGACATGGTTTAGTGGTGGACTTAGCAGTGTTAGGTTAACAGTTGGACTTGATGGTCTTAACGGTCTTTTCCCAGTCTTTTCTATTCTATGATTTTGTTGTTCCCACTGCCTTCCGGTGCCTGCAATATCTTCCCATGGATGTTCTATTTCTGCCACAATCCACCACAGAATTCTCCCACATTATGACTTTACTGAATACTTTTCCACACTAACTGTGTCAGGGTTTGGTCCATATCTATATATGAGAACTGAAAAACTGCTCGTGATACACAATCACATTTCAATATTTCTATTTCCTAAGTAACCTGGCAAAACTGAAATCTGGCTCTGCCTTTATGCAGTCACACGAACACAAGCTTAAATGAGACCCTGCTTTCTAGAGTTTAAAATATCCAATTATAGCAATTATAATCAATTTGGAAATTGGCAGACTTCCAAAAGTTGTTTGTTGTTATATCAAACAGAACAAAACTTTTTCTTCTTTGTATTCAGGAAGTGACTTATTTAGTAGTGAATGCAAACTACTGATGCTGTCTTCTTTCTGGCTCAGAGAACATCTGAACTCTACCAAAAATAACATATAACTTTCAAGAGTTTTATAATGTAATTTTGTACAGATTTTTGACAGGTACTATACTACATTAAAATATAGCTTTCATTGTAATTGGAAATTTATACATACGTACTACCAGGATATAAAATTTATACTAAAAGTAGTAATAGTCTTCATTTCATACCTACTGATTTTGATCTTACTGAGAAAAATTTACTCATTATTTTATTTGCTCATGGATTTAATCATTCATTTACTGGCAGTGCAGTTTAAACAAATTGAAATGAGATATTCAAACACATCTGTCTCAGATGATAATTTATAGTATTTCAGAATCTGCATGATTTGCTCTTTAATAGCTCTTTTCTCTTCATGAATTCTATATTTATGACACAAAAGCTTATTTCATAGCACTCAAGAATAATGAGGTTAGTAAGAAATAATTTCTAAAGGTAGATGACTTCTTACCTTTTAACAATATTTTAATCTTATAGGTTTCATATGGTTGTGAAAGTAAAAGCTAAAAAATTATGTCAAAGAACACAAAACTGACTATGTAAATTCAGGGCTGCGCTAAAAGGCCTATGTAGACCTGTTTTGGGATACACATAGCTCTTGTAACAGATAGACTTGATTGTTCAGCACCTTGCAAAACTAAATTCATGGCAAATAATGGTTTCCTTCTTAGGATGTGAAGTTGAATTTATGAGTACTGTGTTCTCATATTCCCAGTCAAGACTTTTCTACGTTATATATTTTCTACTACCTTTCTAGCCTTATTGTGTCATTTTGATTAAGTCCTTTTCTAACTTGCATTACAGCAATGACAGAAGTTTCGGTCAGGAAAAAAGTTTCATTATTCTGGTTTCTGTAGAAACAGAACCAAAATCTCCCTTCCAAAGCAGCATGTTTCACCATTTCTACTCGCAATCATTTGTCTCTTGCATTCTATGGTCATATTCTCCTCATACATGGCTGTATCTCTTTTGTGATTCATTATATTTTTCATTATATTTCATTAATTCATTGTATATCTCCCCCTCTTTTGCTTCGAAGAGGTTAGATCATACTCCATTCGTAATTCTTACTATTAATCTCAAATATAGGACCTTGAACTTTACACCTTTACAATCCACATCATCCCTATTACACCAGTTTCTGAGTTATCTTTTCTCTTCTTGCTGTGTATAGATGATTCAAATTTTTGTCATCAATATGTTGTACTTTCATACTTTGATCATCATTGAAAGTATTTTTCAAAACATTTCCAGAATTGATTCTTTAGGACACCACTTGTAAACATCCAGCCCATAAGTTCTCCTTTTCAGGATCAGCAATGATTTCCAATGTGCAGTAAGTATTTTAAATATCCTACAGTTCTTGTATTAGATTACATTTTCAATACTTTCACACACACCCCCCCAAAAAAAATCATGTGGCCTAATTATTTTATTAACATTCTGACAGATGCTGTCTGAAACATTTCTTGTCAAGGAATTAAATTATTTTAGAAAAAGAAAGCAATACTGTGGTCTGACATATGTACTCTGAATAAGACCAGGTTGCATAGCTCAGTGTCTTTTATGTATTTTTTTATATAATTTCTTAGTACCAGTAGTATGTCTTGCTTGTTGAATATGCCCTTTGCCTAAAATCATTGTGCTTTTATTTATTTTCCTTTGTTCTTATTAAGGCTCAGATTCCATGTCGAATGTCATGAGCATATTAAGATATTACCATGAGTCAGCTAGGCTATTAAAACTGATACCTGCATACAAGGTAACTCTAATTCTTTGTTAAGAAAATGCAGATAAACAAAGTCAGTTCTATTGGAATTTCCATGGTGTTGAAGACATCTAATCAGATACAACTGGTAAATTCCACTGGAATTTTTTTTTATAAATCCCTCCTATGGACAGAATTAGTTAAGTGTTTAGAAACCATTCCTGGGGCATTTTAGCAGCACTTTTCCACACACCGTAATGTATGAATTCCAAATAATCAGCGTTTATGTAATTTCTTGAAGCTTTCCACACCTGGCAGCAGTATTTCTGGTGATGACAGTAGTGTAATGAACCTTTGACCCTTTACTCCTTTCTGATATAGTCTCTCTTTTCAGCTCAACTACTAACATAGAAATATTACGAGTTATCTGTACCTCACTGTATTGCTTCCTTATAGCCTACTCATTGGGGACCATATGAGGGGTTAATTCACACCTTCTTATGTTTGAAAATAACTTCTCAAGGCATTCTACTTTTCTAATTGAAAGCATTACTTAACATGCTTTATTATTATTTGCTGCTTCTCTTTCAGAGAAAGACTACTGTAATGATTTCTTGGAAGAATTAAGCACCTTAATTTAAGTAATGTTTCAGGAAAACATATATTTAGTGACTAAATAAAGCAATATAATTCAGAAGTAAATGGATGGTTAATAAACCATTCAATTTAGCTCTCAACAAATTTTAATTCTATTTCCAAGTTAACCTTCATAAAAGTTGTCACAGACTTTACTTGCACATTAAAACAGAGAGAACATTTTAATATGAAAAAGTATATTCACAAAAGATTATTAAAAATGTTAGTACTTGAACTGTTAAACAGATTCACAGTACGTTAGGGAAAAAGAAAATATGAATTATTAAACTTCATAAAGATTATTATTAGTTCTAATTTTAATAAATTATACTAAGGCAACTAACAAAGCTAATCATATTAGATATATAAATACCTACATACAGAGAAAAAGACCCTCTACTTGATTACTTTTTCAGCTGTAGCATTGGTAGGAAGAAGAACAGAGAGAAAAACAAGCAAGTCATAGTCCACTTGAGATCAAACTACCAAACCTTTGGACAGAGGTATGCTGGATATCATCTACGTTATGCAATTTGGCTGAGACAGACATGTAAATTCTAAAATGTGGAAAAGACTGTGACTCTGCCCCCACTGAAATCAGTGCAGACTTCTATTGACTTCAGTGGGATTAGAAGAAAGCAATGATTTTTATCATCAGCTTTATTAGAGTTTTGTCAGAAATCCCTTGAACAAGAGGCAAACAGTGTTCAGTAATGAACACTAAAAATAATTACATACATTCAATCATCATTTAAAAGTTAAATTTTCAAATTAAAAATCTGAGTGGGAATAGCTGATAATAAACAGTCAAAGCATTAGTTTTATTTTGCTTTTAGTCTCATTTCCCTCATCACCTTTGGTGGCATTGCTAAGTAAAAACTTCCATTTTAAAAGAGGAGAAGGAAGAATTGGTAGAGAAGGTCCACTTAGAAGACTGAATGAACACCTCAGAAAAAGCGAAAGGCTTTCTTACTGAGGGAAAAAAATAAAAATCTTTGTAAGTTGGAATTTCCCTTATTCTTATTTTCAGAGTTTTCTTTACTGTGGTGTGAAGTGGTAGAAGAAAAGGAATAAAGACAAGGAAAAACAAGGGGAGTGCCTTCCTTACACAAACACCTACTTTTCCTTCCAACAAGAATAACATAAAAATTCCTAACTATTCCACTCATGATAGCATGGATGTAGCAATCTTTTACACTAGTAGCAGAAGACATTTTCACCCTTTGGACCACCTCATAACTGGATTCTTAAAAAGGTCTTCAGAATGTTTATATCCATCTGAAACTATTGTGAAGTCATTTACATTTACATTACCCAAGAATCAGTCTGTGATGTCCCCTGAGAAGTTGTGAATAATAATGCTATGCAAACTATGCTGGAAATGAAGGACACTAATGTACTCAGAATTCTCTGTGTATTTACAAGTAATATTAAACAAGTATGAAATATACTGTTACACAGTAAAAAAGTATGTTGTGTAACAAAGTCTTGGACTGTGCTGTTTGACTGCTTGAAGAACTAACTTTAAGAATTTGCCTGTTTGCCTCTTTGAGGACCAGCAGCTGAACATCACAAGTCTCCCCTCATCACAGATATTATAATAATGCTTTGAATATCAAATACATTTTTAAACATCTATATTTTCCATCAATCACAAGGTTCAATACAAGGAAGCATCACCCTGAACAAAGTTCCAACCACACAACCTCTTACCAGAAAAAATGGTAAAACACTTAGGTATAGGGCAGAGATTAAATCCAGTTCCTAAAATATTCAGAAGGATAACCATAAATAAGCACCTCTATATCCACTTGGTACCAGATGGGTCTTTTGTGTTAATGTTTATTTGGATGTGGGAGCTGTAATTTGCTATTGCAGGAGCATATACTAAGGTCATGTTTATCATCAGTTGCTCATAAAAAAGTCTACATATATTCTTCATTAATTCAGTAGGATCGCTTTTTAAAAAAAAAAACAAAAACAAAAAACCCAAACCTAACATAAATATTAAGATCAGCCATACTAGAATAAAGATCAAAGCTAAGTCCATCCATCCCTATATTTTAACTCCTATGGTAGTCATCAGCAGAGTCTTAAAGAATATAAAACCAGGATAAACAGACAAGAGTACTTTCCTATTACATTCTCCCAGCTTCCAGATGCCATTAGTGAACATTAGTGTTGTTTAAGCAGTTTTCCACCTGTTGGAATCAAGGTTGAAGTCAGTCATCAGCATGCCGAACTGTGTCCTACAAGGTGCCTCCCTTGCAATTTAGCTTCTACAAAATATCTAGGATTCAGTTAGCAACAACAAGGAAGGTGTACAGAAGTACTTTGCACATTGTCTGCGTGCATTACATGCGCACCTATCTAGGACAAGCAACTACAGTGAACATCATTGCTGGTAAACATTTAATATGGACATACAATACAAGAACTGTAATGGAATATGCTAGGTAAAACTTGAGTCCCTTCTTTGTGCTGCACCAGTCACTAAGCTGTATATACATTCTCATCCTTTTTGCCGTCTTGGTTTGTTTATTTGTGATCTAATAAGCAAATAACTATATATTTACGAAAGTGTTGGAGATTCATATTTGATTTCCAAAATTAAAAGAAAAAAATAAATAAAATATAATCAGATTTTTGTGTACTGACTCAGAGTGAATATGATTAAATTTTTCATAAGTGAAAAACAGAAGCAGGAAGGAGAATCAGCAACATTTTTATAAGATGATCTGGAATTAATATAATGCAATATATAGATTAAATATCCAACATGAACCATCAAGCACAAAATGTAGGAGTCATACACTGTAAAAGGTGTCAGAGAATAAAGATTAATCAGGAAACTGACTTTAAAATGAATCTATAAAAAAAACCCAAACAAACAAGAAATTATACTTTCTTTTTCCAGATAAAAATATCCATAGTTATACTATCACAGAAGAGTAGTTTGCAAATCAACTGTATCTTCATTTCACTTTTCTGTAAAAGGATTGCCTTTGTTAATGCAGAGATGGGTTATGTTAGTCTCATTGACACCTTAGGCAATATTAGTAGAACTACATTCTCCAGCAAATTATTCCTTTTTCTAATTGACCTCACCATCACAACTTTTTGTATTAATATGTAAATTATTATTTCCTGTTTGAGATTCAGGTTTTTACTCTTGCTTTTATCACCTTTAATCTTCTTAAATAATTCCTCCCCATCTTCTTTGTTGCCACCTATTCAATATTTATAGGCACTTATATCCCACTAACCAATCCATCCCTCCTCTTCTTCACCTTTTTTCTCACATTTCTTTTCCCTAACACCTCTCTAATGTTTTTGTCATATTAATATCTTAGTGTCCTAATAGCAAATTTGCTACTTTCTTAGAAGGAAATACAAGAGCAAAGAACAACCCTTCAAAGATATTACAATCACACTGCACAGAATAACTATAGACAGGAATTACTACTTTGAGCAGAGAAGTTTTTTAAAGAATGTTAATAACAGTTGAAACCAAACCTCGCTAACTCTTGCACCCAGGATGGGTGCAGCAGTTTATTGTCAGGGAGTGGCATCTTCCCCGTGCCAGCAGGGAGCTGAGAGTCACCCCAGCAAAGGGAAGGGCAGTGTATCCTCCTGCAAAGCACAATGGGCCCAAGCAAGGTGAGCACATCATCATACAAAAATAAGGTGACAAAAAAGACCTGAGGTCACAGAATCACAGAATCACTAAGGTTGGAAAAGACCTGTAAGATCATCAAGTCCAAAAGCCGGGTCATCCAGTCAACAAGGCAGTCAACAATCCAGTCAACAAGGCAGGAATGCCAGGGGACAAGCTGCGCAGAGGTTTTCTTGAGGTATGGCTCAAGTGAATAGTGGGGGACGAGACTAATCTGAAGCAGAAACCCCAGGCCCATGGGCAGGGGTGTGGGTGCAGGTCCCAGTGAGGCTTTTCAGGGCCATTAGGGCCTGTCACTGCGCTCAGGGCCCTGTTATTTTTTATACTTTAAAATACCTGGTAGTTAAAAAAAAAATCCTTTTTCTCATCTTACATACATTTTCCCCATTTTATTCTTGTGCTTATGTTTTTATGCTTTATTTTATTATGATTTCTTATTTAGTCTTTAAACATAAACATCCAAATTTTGCCTGTTACAGCAAAATCCTTATATATTGGAATATATTGGTTAGTGCCTCGTAAACAGTCAGACAGAAAAAAGTGCTACTGCAAAAATTACTTCAAACTTGAATGTATGATCTCAAAAACTAAGCCATTAAATTAAGGATTTGTTTTATTCATATCAGAGAACTAAAATGAAGATTAATCCCATTACTTCTGATTTTTGTATTAGATATCATTTTCATGTAGATTTTTGATAAATTCTCTGCTTGTTGCCAGAGCATGTGGCTATCCTGACACATCAGTTGCTAAGCCATGGATCAGCTGACAGGAGTTAACTCTTACTCCATTGTGCCCTTGGTACCTGTCTGAAGGGCCTATCAATACCCGAGCTTCAGGTCACCACAGACAGAATGCCGATGGAATGATGACCTACTGGGGAAGAGAGCAGCACACTGTGCTGTTCTGAAATTCTTTTCACAGTACAGCTCAGGGATGGGAGGAGTTATTATTTAAATACATAGCTAAACCTTATGAACTTTTTGCTTTGGAATATGAGTTTATTAAACAATATACCTCTGTGTGTGATAACCAGCCTGTTGGAGAGCACAGTTTATGAGCTTACTAGATTCTGCGGAAAGTGGTCTTTCTTCTATGTGCTTCTATATTTAATGCCTATATTTTCTACTTTTATGAACTTACTGCTTGAATGTTGGTGGACTTTCTAAAGTATGTTTTAAAAATTTTCTTTATAGTCCCTCTTCACTCAAGTTCCCCAGGAAGGAAAGGCTTTAACTGTAGTTAATCTCTAACGTTTTCACAGCTAGTTACAGCTATTTTTGGTTTTGCAATTTTATATCCTAAATAAGTCTTCACTTTTCTAACATTGTTCCTTGACCTTCAATGTAAAGCTGAAGCTTCTTCTTCTTTACTTCATTTAAATAATGGTAGTAGAGAATAGACACTATAGCTGACATTCCATTAAGATTAACGGATACAATTCACAGCACTACTACTATTCTTGCTTCATTTTTTTATAGAAACTCAAAATATACAGGATTTTCAAATTTCCATTCTGAGTTTAGAAGTTAACTGTTCAGAGAAAAATAATAGTATGAAGTTCTGCATAGAATAACTAGAATTAGAACAATTACTCACGTAATTGTCTGGACTGGGACCACTGTTGTGGGGGCAGCTCCAGCAGTTCTTGGCCTCTGCTCAGAATAACAAAACACTTCTAGGTCAGCTCATTTTTCTAACCTGTGCTAGTGCTACAGCCCTTCCAACTGAAAATATTCTATTCTATTCTATTCTATTCTATTCTATTCTATTCTATTCTATTCTATTCTATTCTATTCTATTCTATTCTATTCTATTCTACAGATCCTGCTATGAAATATGCTCATGTCTTCTTCTCTCCCACACAAACTTTTGTGAGCTGGTCAAGCAAAAAAAAAACTTAGTCTCTTTCTTTGCATTTGGGGATCTCCATGCTTGACTTTCTTGCACTGCAGTTTGAAGCATCAGGTGAATAATATTTGATCGGAACATGTGGTTAACAACTGCCTCCTGTTCCTGCTTTTGTAGACACATGCTATAATGTTCATCCACAAAGACTGGATTTTATATTCGAAACCACAAGTATTCCACTAGGGAATTTTTCCATTCATTGGCAGAAACAGTCAAAATTCATAGGCTGTACTCAGGTAGATATTCCAGATTATCACTGCTGACTTGAGCATTTCTGAGCTGGAAAGGAGTTACTATATCAAGCTAAACTTTTTTTCCCACCTCTACTGGAAATACCAATTATGAAAACTCACATTAAAGGGTAATATTTATGATGATAAACATCAAAAGTCTTTACATTTATTGAATGTACACAGTCATAAGTTTCTCATCAATTTTGCATAAATTTGATAACTCTCAGAAAGATGATGATGTGAATTTGATCAATGGTTTATATTGTAATTATTTATTCCTATTATTTTTTGATAGTGCATAATCTTTTTGATAGTATCACATAATATCTTGACCACAATAATTTAGTGTTTAATCGTAGTTTAATTGGGTTTTTTTCCATTTTCCATTACATTAATTTATTCTGAGAATAAAATAACCCTCATTTACATGAATTAGTTTGATATTGGTTAGCTATTGGATTAGATAACTGATCATTCCTGAAGACCAGGATGGCTAAGACTGCCTGCATAAATTTTTCCTCCATAAAATTTTTCCACTTTTGTATCACTCTGAGAGCCACTGTCATCCTGTTCAGAATTCATACTCTGAATATGTGTTTGACCCCATGTATTGGGTTTGCATGGTGGGGCTGCAGGGGTGGCTTCTGTAAGAAGATGCCAGAATCTTCCCCCATGTCTAATAGAGCCAGTGTCAGCCAGCTCCAAGACGGAGCCACCGCTGGCTGAGGCTGAGCCCATCAGCGACGGTGATAGTGCCTCTGTGATAACATATTTAAGAAGGGGGGAAGAATGCTGTGTAATAGCAGCTGGAAGAAAGGAGTGAGAATATGTGAGAGAAACAACTCTGCAGACACCAGGGTCAGTGAAGAAAGAGGGGGAGAAGATGCTCCAGGCCCCAGAGCAGAGATTCCCCTGCAGCCTGTGAAGACCATGGTGAGGCAGGCTGTCCCCCTGCAGTCCATGGAGCAACATGGTGGAGCAGATATCTACCCTGCAGCCCGTGGAGGACCCTATGCCAGAGCAGGTGGATGCCTGAAGGAGGCTGTGACCCTGTGGAAAGCTCGAGCTGGAGCAGGCTCCTGGCAGGGCCTGTTGACCCATGGAGAGAGGAGCTACGCTGGAGCAGGTTTGCTGGCAGGACTTGTGACCCCATGGGGGACCCACGCTGGAGCAGTCCGTTCCTGAAGGACTGCACCCCGTGGAAAGGACCCATGCTGGAGCAGTTCGTGAAGAACTGTAGCCCATGGAAAGGACCCAGGTTGGAGAAGTTCATGGAGGACTGTCTCCCATGGGTGGGGACCCCACACTGGAGCAGGGGAAGAGAGTGAGGAGGAATGAGCAGCAGAGTCAACATGTGATGAACCATTCCCCATCCTCCTGTGCCGCTTGGTGGGAGGAGGTAGAGAAATTGGGAGTGAAGCTGAGCCTGGGAAGAAGGGAGGTGTGGGGGGAAGGTGTTTTTAAGATTTCTTTTTATTTCTCATTACCCTACTCTGACTTTTGATTGGCAATGAGTTAAATTAATTTCCCCAAGTCAAACCTGTTTTGCCTGTGATGGTAATTGCTGAGTAATATCCTTGTCCTTATCTCGAACTATAAGCCTTTTGTCATGTTTTTCTCCTCCTGTCCAGTTGAGGAGGGGGAGTAATAGAGGGGCTTGGTGGGCACCTGGTGTTCAGCCAAGGTCAACCCACCACACCCCATTCTCTCTGTAGACCTACAAGTTTGAGACAGTCTCATCCACCTTTCTTCCACCCCACTCTCAAGGCAGAGTTTGATCAGCCTGTGAAGAGGTTAGCAGGAGACTCAATTTGCAATTATTTACTGCACAGAGTAGCTCAAAGATCCCCTCGCCAGCAATGACTTGTACCCAGAAATCCTCACAGCTTGGTATCCTGCTGTCAACACCTACCAGTGTGGGTCTGAATCTGAAAATGACTGGGCACAGCTGGCCCTGCATTGCTGTCTGCAAGGTTAGCGCAGCCCTGGGCAGCTTTGGTTTGTCTGTACGCTGGTAAAGAAATGCCACTTTTTCCACTAAACCTTTTCAAGTTGTGCAGGCATAAACTTTGCTAATTCTTGCCATGTAGTATCTCCAAGGTCTGGATATTTCTCCATTCATAACGCTGAAATCCTCATTAGCTCATGTACTTCAATCCCCTCCTTTCTGACTTCTCTCATGTTGTGTGTTGCTAAACAAATTCAAAAGGTTTTTGAGGTTACCAGAAAGAGGTGGCATAATGGACTGCTTAGTAAAAGTTTTTCAAAATACTAATTTTCAGTTCAGTTATATCTGTTAGCATCTCCATTGAAATCCCATTAATCTGTTTCAATACTTTGAGGCATTGTGTGAATAAGAGCTTAGTCTGTGACTTCACAGAGATAGAGGAGCAGCTTCCTCCAGGTATGTGTCTGTTCATTGGGAAGAGGGGAGAGAACAGATGAACAGGAGGAGAGGGTGGGCTCAAAGGAGGGCCCTGCTTCTTCACCAGTGCCAGCAGTGGGCTGTTTAGCCATTCCACTCCTCCAGCCTTGCTGTTGTGTTTGGGACTGAAGCTGATAAATCAGTGATCTCACCCTTTGCACAACACATACTATGGCATGTCTCAACTCCAGTGTTTGCTAAGGTTACCAAAGAGATTGCCTTTCCTCAGGAAGACAGGCTGTTATCAGATGGCTTATTTATCAGTTTCATAATTGATAAATAACTTTTTGCCTCCGTGCTTCCTGCCTGCCTTCCATACACACATTGTGCCATCTAAATTCACTGCCTGTGTCATGTCTTCATATGTGCTTTCAAACTGATATTAGGAACAATTGCCTAAATACATAATGCTATTCTCTATTTTCCATTGCAAAATTTCTTGAAGCCAATTGATTTTTATTTCGCTTATTTCAGTGGGCTCTGGATAGGTTACATATTTCTAAAATCTGTCTAGCTGTGATAAACAAGGTGTGTGAGAAGTAATTAAAAAAGTGAATCAAAAGGAGCCATGGACACCCACAGCTGTAGTTTAATATAGCTGTCAGTCTCTCATACTACAATAGGCATTGCACCACATTAAGCAAGGGCTCTACTATGGGTGACAAAGCCAGACATTTCACAAGAGGTGCTGAACATCTCTGAAGTAGTCCCTCATCCAGGGAAGAACACTAAAAATGGGAACAAGAGAGAAAGATTGACCCCAGTAACTCTGATACAAAGGTCAAACTCTGCAATTATAAAAATATTTTGGAGAATTTGTAAAAAAAAGGGTGGCAACATTTAGAAGAGTCTCTTTCAATGTGCAATGATATTTTGATAATTTATGATAAGACATAGCAATATATAATGTAGGGAAGCTTATTACTTTTGTATTTTGTTCTGAGGATTTTTCAATGTATTTTCGTACATGGTTTTTCTGTCTGGAAGTTTAAAAAAACCCTCTGCAATGTCAGAATGCAAATGTCATTTGTAAGAAAGTTGCAAGAATTCCTCCTGTGAGAAATCTACTTCCTGATTTTGTGTTAATTACTTGTACAAAGACAAAAGAAACAGATGTTTATTTGTGTTTACACCACAGAATAATAATTCCTTGATTCCAGTAGAGACCAATGCCTTAGTGAGTAGATCTATGCTAGAAAACTAGTACATTAAAAGCTAAAAGCCCAGTAATGAAAGGAATGGACGTGTAATTTGGGATGTTGTAAACTTTAAACATTATAGAATAGTCTGCCCTAGTACACATGGAATGATTAAATTTTGGAATGCAGAAGTTTTTGTTAAAATATGTCCAGTAAAGATCTTATAACTTTCTTGATTGTTCATTGCCTGTAATTGTTAAATAATTAATCTGTTCTTGACCTATATGTACAATAATATATAATAGAGCTGATGAATGAACTGATCATGCACTAGTTAGAGAACAGTAAGAGGCTAATCTCCCTTCTTGGCAGCAAAAATAATAGATTCAAGGACGTAAAAAAGGTGTTGTTTATAAATAAAATAAAATTTAAACACTGTTTAGTATATTTCTTCTTTATAAATCTCTTAAAAATCAATTGGTATATGAACTTTGGTATGACATAAATATTCCTTGATTGTGAATTTTAGTGTTTTAAAGTGAAATTGCAATGAAAAGTCTGTTCAGACTGAAAAAAGTACAGAAAAGTTTTAGATTAAGATGACTGTGACTAAGCCATTGCTGGTTTTACTTCAACAGTGTCACTAAAGTATTATTTCTATAGCCTTTACAGAATCATTATGTTTTCTGTGTTGTTTTTGCCTAAAGCATATAACTTTCCTGCTTATTTGAGCTGCCAGCACGATTTTCTTTATTTTCTGAATATTCAGTGTCATCAAAATTGTACTTTTTTTCTCCATGCATAGTTTGTAATATAAAATGTTATTCATATAATTCAGCTTTCATAATCATTATATAATCAGATTAAGGATACAGCCTTTTTATGTAAATGAATTAGCAAGTGAAATATGAATCATGATATTTGATCAGGAGAACCTCATTTTTGCTTGATTGCCTCTCCTGTTAGAAAATCTTTCTTAGGAATCTACAGTCTTCAGTTCTCTTCCGTTCTTTTCTCCTTTGCAATGATGAGAGTGAAGAGAGTCCAAAAGCCATGTTGAAAGCCTGGGTCCTGGCTGAGGCATCCCTATGGTCTGTCTAAAAGGAAAGCCTGCATGGAAGAGTGAGAACAAGAGCAGATTTATTTCTCTCTTAACTTGCCATTTCCCTCCCTCTTATGCTCAGAGGAAAAGTATAAAGAATGAAGGTGCAGTGATCATGCACTGGTGAAGTTTGCAGTCCTGAGATATGGGACAGGCAAAGAGTAAAGTCAGGACCCTGAATTTTAGGAAAGCAAACTTCCAGCTCTTCAAGGAGTTAGTCAATAGGACCCCCTGGGAAACTGCCCTCAGGGACAAGGGAGCAGAACAGAGCTGGCAGATCTTTAAGGATGCTTTCCATAGACTGCAAGAGCTCTTGATCCCCAGGTGTAAGAAATCAGGAAAGGATGGCATAAGACTGCCATGGCTGAGTTGAGATCTACTGGTCAAACTAAAGGGCAAGAAGGAAATCCACAGGCAGTGGAAGCAAGGACAGGTGTCCTGGGAAGAGTATAGGGACACTGCCCTGTTGTGTAGGGTTGGGGTCAGGAAGGCCAAGGCATGGCTGGAGCTGAACTGGGCAAGGGATGCAAAGAATAATAAGAAAGGCTTCTATAGGTATGTCAGCCAGAAAAGGAAAGTCAAAGAAAGTGTACCCCCTGTGATGAACCAGACTGGCAAACTGGTAACAATGGAGAAGGAGAAGGCAGAAGTACTCAAGAACTTTTTTGCCTTAGTCTTCACTGGCAATCTCTCTTCCCACAGATCTTGAGTGGATGGACCTCAAGGCAGAGACTAGGGGAGCAAAGTCCCTCCTGCTGTAAGAGAAGATCTGGTTCAAGACCACCCGAGGCACCTGAACATACATAAGTTTACGGGGCCTGACAAGATTCATCCCAGAGTCCTGAGGGAATTGGCTGATGTAGTTGCCAAGCCACTCTCCATCATATTTGAAAAGTCATGGCACTCAGGTGAAGTCCCTGGGGACCGGAAAAAAGGAAACATTGCACCTATTTTTAAAAAGGGTAGAAAGGAGGACCCTGGGAACTACTGACCTGTCAGCCTCAGCTCTGTGCCTAAGAAGATCATGGAACAGATCCTCCTAGAAGCTCTGCTAAGGCCCATGGAGGACAGGGAGGTGATTTGAGACAGCCAGCATGGCTTCACCAAGGGCAAGTCTTGCCTGACCAACCTAGTGGCCTTCTGTGATGGAGTGAGTACATCAGTGGACAAGGGAAGAGCCACGGATGTCGTCTATCTGGACTTCTGTATGGCCGTGGACACGGTCCCCCACAACACCCTTCTCTCTAAAATAGGGAGATATGGATTTGATGGATGGACTGTTTGGTGGATGAGGAATTGGTTGGATGGCCTCATCCAGAGGGTAGTGGTCAACGGCTCAACGTCCACATGGAGATCGGTGATGAGTGGTGTCCCTCAGGGGTCCGTATTGGGACCAGTAATGTTTAATATCTTCATCAATGACATAGACAGTAGAACTGAGTGCTCCCTCAGCAAGTTTGCAGATGACACCAAGCTGAGTGGTGCAGCTGACAGGCCTGAGGGACAGGATGCCATCCAGAGGGACCTGGACAAGCTCAAGAAGTGGGCCCATGTGAACCTCATGAGGTTCAACAAGGCCAAGTGCAACGTCTTGCACATGGATCAGGGCAACCCCTGGTATCAATACAGGCTGGGGGATGAAGGGATTGAGAGCAGCCCTACAGAGAAGGACTTGGGCGTAGTGGTGGATGAAAAGCTCGACATGAGCCGACAATGTGCACTCACGGCCCAGAAAGCCAACCGTATCCTGGGCTGCATCAAAAGCAGCATGGCCAGTAGGTCAAGGGAGGTGATTCTGCCCCTCTGCTCCGCTCTGATGAAACCCCACCTGGAGTACTGTGTCCAGCTCTGGAGTCCTCAGTACAGGAAAGACATAGACCTGTTGGAGCGGGTCCAGAGGAGGGCCATGAAAATGATCAGAGGGCTGGAACACCTCTCCTACGAAGAAAGGCTGAGAGAGTTGGGGTTGTTTATCCTGGTGAAGAGAAGGCTCTGGGGAGACCTTATTATGTCCTTTCAGTATTTAAAGGGGGCTTATAAGAAAGATGGGCACAGACTTTTTAGTAGGGCCTGTTGCGATATGACAAGGGGTAATGGTTTTAAACTAAAAGAAAGTAGATTTAGATTGGGCATAAGGAGGACATTTTTTATGATGAGGGTGAAGAAACACTGGAACAGGATTGCCCAGAGAGGTGGTAGATGCCCCACCCCTGGAAACATTCAAGGTCAGGTTGGATGGGTCTCTGAGCAACCTGATCTATCTGAAGATGTCCCTGCTCATGGCAGGGGGGTTGGACTAGATGACCTTTAAATGTTTCGTCCAACCCAAAACATTCTATGACTCTAAGCACCATTCCTGGGAGCTGGTGGTTGAGTTTCTACATTCACTATCTTTCACTACAAAAGGGACTAATACGTTTTTCATATGAAGAAATAGATTATCTGTGTTTAAAAAGATGTAATTTAAAAAAATTGCCTTACATTCAAAATTCAGTAACTAACACGTGCTATACAATTACTTAATTACTGAAATTTCTCTCATATTATTCTGATGTGTATTGAAAACCTCTAATCACCAAGGTCATTGTTAGTTACCCATATGCTAGAAGCTGGGACTTAACTTCTTGATCTGTCAGTCGGACATTTATTTTTGAAGAAATAATTTATACAAAAATACTTTTCCACAAAATTTTCTGATAGGATGGGAGAAGTCAAGAAAAATATGTGTCAAGCAATGCTGAAAATCATTAGGGGACATTGCTTCTAGTCATTTTATATTTATAACAAAGTTGCTGAGAACTAGCTGAGAACTAAAATTCTCTTTCTAATAAGATGCTTCAACCCAGGTTCATCTTTTCTGAGAGTTTGTTTGCTAACAATTTAAAACTTTTTATTTTTTTAGTATCTTCAACATCTTCTTTCCTGTATAAGCCCTAAAGATGTCTCACCAACAATAGATGTTACTAAGTAAAAGGCTGTATGCAAAATTTAAGGTCAGAGAAAACCTGTTTGTTCTAAGGAAAAAAACAAATACATTTTAAATATGCAATGATTTAAAAAACTGCATTCAGAGTGAAGTTATTGAGAAAATGCTTTTTAATACATTTCAAAACTAACACTCTTTAAAAAATAAGTCATATTTTTTTTAGCCCAAAATTTCAATCTCTTTTAATATCTTTTCCTCCTGTGCATACTCTACTGTTTTCTTATCTCCTCTATGTAAAAATAATCAAATAATGAAATACCAATCAAACCAGTGTACCCTTTTTTCTGGTTAACAGAACTATATTCAAGATTATCTTGTTTTCTGAAAGCATTCTATTTATTAACTACTTAAGTTAACAGAAATTAACTTAAAGAGGTGTTTTCAACTCTTGCTGTGAGACAGCTAATTCCCAATATTGATATAGCCTACCATAGAGCAAAACACAGCCTACTGAGAGTTGATTTGCTTTTTTTATTTAATGTTCACACACTTACTAAATGTAGCCTACAGATCTCCAGAATTTTTGTGAAAAAAAATTTAAAACTACTTCTCTAAAGTACTCAACTATACTTACTGAAAGACTGGTAATCTGATTTTGGCAATAGTAGTTATCTGGCAGTACAAGACTGAGCAAATAAAAGCACATCTAAGACATTTTCCCAGAGACACTATACTTACATTCAGGATTCAAGCAGATCCTGCAATAGTAGTAGGAAGTAGTTACTGCTATCACACATCTGGAAAAAATAAAGTCCAGACATGCATTCACATCTTGTCTTTCAGAAGTTAAATTTCTGATGGGCAAATTGCTTCTACTGCATTTCAGTCTGCAGTGTTATGCCATACAGTGAATGAAATAGCTGTAGAAGAAATATTCCCCAAAAATTCCAGATTTATAGTGGGGCAACATGAATGAGGAGTCTGGAAAGTTCTTTACTGAATCTCATTTTTTATGTTTCTTTTATGACTAGAAAAAAGATTAAGATTCTCAAAGCAATTAATAATATCTCCGGGCTTAGCTTTTCGAAATTTATCTTGAGAATCTTAAAGAGGCCAGATATTGAAATTAATTGTGTTTTGATCCACCTCATGATGTGTGCCACTAGTCATTGCTGTCAAGCTGTGTGCTGGCGCTGGGCTTAGCATTTTAGAAAATAGGACATTGTTCAGATTAAGGTCCCAATGTGACAGATATGAACATTGCCAAACATTCTCAAAAATTTAGATGCTCTGCGACCATGTTAATTATTAAGGTAGATTGACTATTTCCACTGGAATGAGAAATGTTTCCTCAATATAATTACATTCTCCTGCATACTAAAACCATTTGAAAAAAATTGTGAATTAGAGTGGCAGAAAATGAAACCATCCTGTGGATTGCACAAAATGAAGACATTAACTCTGAAACAGGGTAGTGCTCCTGGAAACCTCTGAGTGTATCCCCAGCATTACTGAGTCTCCTTAAATTAGGTTCATTTCAGTAGAAGTTGCTAGTGTCTTGGGAGGTGCTCAGCACCTTGAAGGATCAGGCTTTTGAGAGATGCTTTAGAGGTAAATTATGCTCTTCAGCCTATATTTTCCCAGCCTACAGTTCTTTACACCTCATCACTAAGTGACCTTACATGGTAATGACTGCTGAACTGAGTAGACATCTGCAATTTTAGAAAGTAATCACAGCTTCTGCTTTAGTGCCTCCCTGCTGCTTTCAACAATTTATGAACAATAGCTGATGATGGCTAAATAATTAATTCATCTGAAAGAAAAAGAAATATCTGAATAGATTTCCTATTGTTAGGAAAATAAAAATGTCACAAGAGGTAAAGAAGAAGGAAGGGAAGTCTTCCTATTTTATTTAAATAGCATAGTTTCCCACTTCTGTGTAAAAGATGACAGAAAGACATTGGGAAATAGTGATGTCCTACTTTCTTTCAACAGATATGATGAGGTTTTTTTCTGCTTCTTGGTCCCTTCTCCCTGAGACAAAATTACATCTGTGCCTATCTTGGCCTAAGTACTAGTTTGAATTAACTCCTGTTACTTCTTGATTTTTACTTCAATGTTTTATTGTTGATTCCTTTTCTTGATGTTTCTTGAGGACAGTACAAAAAGAGTTTGGCTGCAAGTGTTTATCTACTATAAACCATCTAAATGGCCTTCAGTTTTAAAAAAGATCCAGCATAGATGTGACCTTACTGTAATTTAAGGTACTTGCAAAATTCCTATTTATTTTGATTAAAGCCATTTTAAGCAACCCATTGCCAGAAACATAGAGTGAACTTTCTCCTTTCACTTATGTAGCAGCTGAAGAGCAAATTCTATTCTTCAGACTGCTGTGGTGTATATGACAAAAAAAAAAAAAAAAAAGAAGAAAAAGGCCTGATTCAGCAGATCTGATAACAGCTGTTATGTACAGGAGACTTGGGCCCAGAAGGCACTTTAAAGAAATGCAAAATTACACTTATGCCACTGGGCAATATACCCTGATTTTCATTAACGCTAGGACCATTTCATGACAGGTAGACAATATAGAAGAGAGTGCAAATTAAAATTGCTCCCATTTAAAAAGCTTTTTTCAATGAAAAAGCAGCTGCATAATAACATCTATTGTCCCGCCCTAAATATAATTTCCTTTGTCACTCTGAGAGGCAGAATATTGGGCTAGATGGGCCAGCAGTCTGACTTGAAAGGACATTTCTTGTGGATTACAATGGAGTAAGTAAGATCCATACTCTTCAGCATATTGCCCAAAGGACGTTATGAGCAGACTTACATATTTGGTGGATGAGAGATGGTAAATAAAACTCAGAGTAGAGAAATGCAGTGTTTTAATTCACACCGTTAGCAAAATATTAGAAGGAAATCAATGTTAAAAGTGAATAAAATTAACTATAAAATGTTTTTATGAATCATGAAAGGGACCAGCTCATATAAGTGAGAATTAGTTAATGTTGGTTCATCTAATATAATGTACAAACTCAGATATGCTGAATTAAAATAACCTGGAAATCAGCAACATGTAAATACATATTTCTTTTGCAATGATCAAATATCTGAAGATAAAAAGCTTACAAGGGAAGTTATTCATCCATATTTTAAATATAATTAGACTGTTTCATTAAATGTTTTCAGAAAAAATGAATAAGAATAAATGGCCTGAAAAATATCTCCATTTAAATTAGGCTCAAAGCTTTCCCAGTAATGCTGTTGCCCTTTTCTCTTAGCAGATTTCTTTGCTATGTAAAAGGCATCATTTCTAGAACAAAAATGAAGGAAAGTTATATGCTGATCTTCAGTGCCTCCAGGGTTTGCACTTCTTCTCTCACTGTAAATCTCTTACTCAGTTCTCCCTTCAAGTAATAACCGCTACCATGCTACTTGCTACTACTCTCCCTCTCCCCCAGTTAAGAGCCTTTTCTTGCTTCTCCAAGCTTGCATAATTTTGCCTATCACATAAAAAGACACAGGTGAGATAGCAGGAGCATAAGGAGAACAGAAAAATAATTTCCTAGAATTAGGAGTTTAAAAGTTGTGCCATCCTCTACTGGTGAAATAAAGCACCATTACTTTCCAAATTAAGCCCTTAGTAGATTTCCTAGAGCAGATTCTGTAGGTTTCAGAGCAACTGGCTTCCTCTTAGTAACTGTTACTTTTCAAAGATTGGCAAACAGTTGCAATTTCTTTTCATCTAGTTTAGTGATAGCAACCAAAAATACTTTGTTATACAGAAAACTGTCTGAAAAGGGTGGTGTGCCTCCAGCATAATCACCAGAGAAAAATTTTTTGTCAACCCACTGTGTTGTAGAAATATAACAACACATCCAAAATTCCTTTTTTTCTGGTTACACTAAGGAGAACTGACTTTTCTCCGACATCTGGAACTAATGCTCAGATTCCTCAGAATTCAAAGCCTCTGTAGTTATAGGAGGTACCAACTATCCACAACAAACATGTCTACTTAATATCTAATCAACTTTGTTTAAGAGTAGCAGCAAAATGACATTTTTCATAATTTTTGATAACTGATTCTTCTAGTTATACATGTAAACTTCCATTCATTTCCGAAATACCTATTTGAGGTGCATGTTTGCAGTGACACTCTGCCCAGAGGCTTACTTATGAAGAAAAAACCCTAACTGAAAATAGGAACAGATAGCCTCTGAAATACCTGAATTCAAGAAAAGTTATTTTAAAAGCTGAGTTAGCCTTAAAACCTGTATTTGCCCTCTAAATCTCAAGGTCACCAGGGATACCCTATAGTGACACTATGCCTAACTATTCCTATTCTGCTTTGAGAAATAAATTCTCTTCCATCACTTCCCCCCAGCTGTGCAGAAGATTCAGCTCCTCTCTATTTATACTTATTTCCTTCATGGTTGTGTAGCATACCTTGTTATCTTTTTCAATGTATTTGCTATCAATGGTAGTTGCCTCAGATGATGAGGCAACTCTTCATGAAGAGAACATGAAGAGAATGTTCTCTTCACCTGTGTAAATTCAATGTCAGCTTGAGGTCAAGTTGACACACACACAAACACGTGTCAGAAGTGTAACTGAACTCTGCATCTACATTTAAAATTTCTTCTGACTTCTGGGACAGAGCCTGGCAAATCATATTTAAAAGAAGATAGCTCCAAGCTCAGCAGTTTGTTCATCAATTTAGATTCAGTTTTCAAGGTAGACAGGACACTATTCTTGAAATACCTATGAGGAAACTAGACCTGGATAGCTATTTTGAGTTAATGTGATTCAACGATTGCCTCTTCAAAATGTCACTTAAAGTATCTGCCCATTCATCTGAAGTCTGCTTGCTGCAGAAAGCAAAATAAAAAAGGACTTAGACAAATATTTTGAAACTCAGCCTAAAGCCAGGCCTATATTTAGATTCTTAGCCATGTGGGACAAATTTTTAGAAAAAATGATCATTCAGTTTCTCAGGGAAATCAATGTGACTTGCAGCTAATCAGCTGTCTAAAATACTCAGGCCAATTTTTAAGTGTCTTCAGTACTTCACCTTTATCAGTTTTGTACATTGCTAGTAAAGAGAAGATTTTATGAAAGGCATGAAAATTCTGATTTATTTAACTTTTTTTTTCACATTAACTCTTTGCAAAATAGTATTCTTTAGCTTTTTTTTTTATTGTTAATTTGGGAATTTCTTTTGTGTTCGTATGTTTCTCTTTTTATTGTCCGTGAATATGCATTAAGAGATTAAAGAAAATTAATAAAACACTTTCTCACACCCTGTCTCTTCTTATCTAGCCACTGACTTATGAAGAGCCAGGACTTTATCATGGAAGCCCGGCAGTTGACTTGGAAAATACAACCTGCTACCAACTGCAATTTCATCTGGGAGTAAAGCATCTCATTTCCCTTGGCAGAGGTCTGAGAAAATGTTTCAAAACAGTGTTTGCTAATCTTGCAACATAACTACTCTACTTTCTTCATATTTAAGGCTCTTAACAGAGTATAAACTCTTATTTCTCATTAACTGATTCTTATCACTCTTTTCCCTATCATCCCTTTATCTATTTGTTTGTTTATTTTTTAAGGTGCCTATTTTTTTACCCAGAATGCTTCTTCCATTCTGGAGGAGTTAATTTGCTGTTCTCTTCCCGATTGCTCTTAAAACTGTTTATTTACACAACCCAATAAGAAGTAAAATGATATAATGATGAGAATGTTAAGGTTATTACTATATCACATTATTGTCTTATTGTTTCCTTGTACTCCCCCACCAGTCCATCTAGACCCATTTTTATTTCTCTTTTGAGTTTAAGGCAGACCTTTTTTTTTTAGCTATTGGTAGCTCACATAAGAAAATAGAGTCCTAAGCTATGTTAATTGTTCTAAATGCTATGATCACCTGAAAAATAAATATTACTGAAAGTCATAATGGATACAGGACACTCACTTTCATTATGCGAAAAAAAGGTTTGGTTTTGTTTTTTTATACTCAGGTTCACTAACTTACAGTGAAATCCTACTATTGGAAACAAAAAGACCTGATAGCTTTAATCTCAATACACAGACTGAAGTAAGTGCTACATTGAAGACTCACCTTTAATGTGTCTTGTTACATGGAAGAAATCTGAAAAATGCCTTTTTTGTTTGTTTGGTTTGGTTTTTGTTAGAGCGGACATGACCAATAACTTCTATAATCTGGTGGAACCTATCCAATTTTGCTGTCCTTTCAACATACTCTATAGAAAGATTCAATGACATTTCATTCACATAAGAAAAGACTGAAATGAGCATTAGCATTGTGTAGTGTATACTCTAGAAAAACTTCCAATCGTTGTGATTTTAATTTTCTGATGATTAGCACATGACACATCTTTTTTTTTTCTTTTCAAAGAAAACCAGCGTGATTGTCTGATTTCATCAAATAATGTTCAGAACTTGTTTTTTAATGTTCCTTCAAATCCAAGATTAATGTTAGACGCAACAGATAAATGAGCTAATGGAGGATTGACTCAAGCTTTACATTTTAGATATTAAAATTGAAATGATCCCTCTGAAGAATTTAATTTTCATCTTCATGACTACTACAAGAGGCTGCTAGAACAATACAAGCTTTTAGGCTTTCTTTGTATTCATATTTCCTTCAGCATAAGCTTCATACTAAAACTTTTCAAGAAAGTTAAAAATACTTTAAACAGATTGCTCTGTGAGTGAGAAAGCACATGAATAAATAGGATGCAAGGCTTTAATCAATGGACTGGTGGTATTACTTATGAGTGAACTACAAAAATTCCCTAATTGCTTCCAAAAAATATTGACATATCTAGGGGTGAGCCACACCATTATGTGTACTAGTTGTATGGATGCAGTCATCTGAAAACAAGCTATTTTAACATACTGGAAACATTTTTCAGAATTGTTTCAGTACCTAAGAAACTAGACTTCCCAGCCAATTAATTAGTAAACAGTCCTCAGAAACCTGGACCGAAAATCTAACTAACCGAAAGAGTCACACTAACACTTAGTCTTTCAAAGTTAATAAGTGTGATTACATGCAACCTGAAGAATGTGAAGAAATGCATTGTAGCTCCTCTTAGGCTTTTCAGCAATTAACTGTTCTCTGTCACAAGTAGAGTACAGAGGTATAGAGGTGAACCAGAAAAATCAGAAACTGTGCTTTTTATCAGGGTATATGCATTTTACGAAGTATTGCTATCTCCACTTTACAGAGGAAAGCATCCGGTAACAGTACCAGCAGGCAGGCAAATAGTGACACAGAAATTAGTTCCTTCTATAGTAAAAATTAAAATACTATCCCAGATGGAGTTTTCTCTTCTGAGTATAACATCTTACCAGCTCTGAGTTATACATTTCAGAACATATACAGGAAGATCTCAGGTTCAGAAAAACTAACTTGGGCTTATCATTATGTTTATTAGTTCTTGGAATTAAATCAGGAAACATTAAATATAATATCTTGTAGCTCACTTGCCCAGTCTAATGAGAATCAAGAAAAGTTTCTAATTACATAATTAGGATTTTACTAGCAAAAACTTTGCTTAGCAGGAACACATCTGGCCAGTTCTGTGGCATCTTTAAGGGTTAAATATGGGACAGTAAATTACACTAAGAACAGAATCTGTTGTATTTCTATTTCATCACATCGGTGTTTCAGATTTGAACAAAGACCTTTAGGAATCATGACCTATTTCTGATATTCATCAAGAAGAAATGCTTCCGTAATATCAAATTATACTTTTAGTCCTTAAGCTTTCATTTCTTTATAAAAATTTCAAACAAGGTAAAATCAATAGACTTCAATAAACTTTAGAAGTTGATAAATTTTAGTGGACCACTATCACAGATTCATGATCTTGGTTTAAAAGATTTCTTCTATTAAAAGCTAATAGTATAACCAAATTAGAGGGTAACATCCTTTGAGATTAAAGATTTGTTAAAATATTGTAACATGAAGAAACTGAGGAATGGCAGCTTTGTTCTTCCAACAACTGTTAATTTTAAGTGATAGAAATTTACTTTAGATTACTGCTTTCCTCAGTCATATGTAACATACCAGATTGCTGCAAAAAAAAAGTCCTTTTTCTGCCAAGCAATCCAAACAAATAATCAAAGCAAGAGTAATTTTTTTAAAAGTATTTGCACGATGCCTGCACATGTTCCTTAATTTTTATTATTTATTGAATTTTAAAATATAGCCTAAGATGAAATAACACAAGGAAAAATCCTATAAATACATGTTCTAGAAACTGCAAGGGATGTAGAGGACCTTACAAACTGGGTGTTATAAACAAGGAAAGAAGCAAACAAAAAGCAGAACATGGGAGCAGATGGCCAGCATGAAATTCTGGAGAGGACTTTTGTTTTTTGGTTTTTTACAAACCAATCTGTCTGAGAACATGTCTAATCCACAGGCTGCCAGAAAGTGGTGGATTGTGTTCAAACTTTGGCTGTAGAAGAAGGAATAATTTTTCAGAAAGGTTTATTTTGTAACCTCGGCTATGTAAGGAACATCTGTGTGTGATAGAAAAGTTTATTTTAAATCCATCATGTGATCCATTTGAATTAGATGATCCTTTCCCTATAAGTAAGATTAACTTGCAATTATATGTCATGCCAAATTAATACAAATTAAAGTGCAAACACCAAAAAGAGACCAACCCAGGCGGAACATATACATTACTGACCAAAAAAGACAAATATTGACTAATATAGTCAATACCACACAAATGAATGAGTCATTGCCGCCTTGATGTGACGAAATTCATCCCTGATGACTGTCATCAGTACATTTGTTTGCATTCATAAACGGAATCATATGTTTGCATAAATAATAGTATTATCATATCAGTTCTGTGATGGTATGTCACAAGCTAAAGTACAGACAACGTACGTTAACAGCTCCCTTAGCTGTAGGAAATGGGAAAAAAAAGTAAAAAGAAAAGCAAAAACTTTTTATGTTTCAGAAATTCCCACAGCTAAAACTACAAAGAGACCTTGGTGTCCTGCTGCCTTGTGAAACTCATCAGAGTTTAGACTCTTCATGCAACTCACAGAGAGTTAGCCTTCTAAAAATCCCACAGATACAGAAAGATGAGCAAGTGAGCTATGACTTAGAAGTCTGAGCAAAATCAATAGTGTCAGGTACCTGGAAAAATTGCTTATGGCCAATAATACAAACTAAGGGTTAGGTGACAGTTGAGCAGTGTTTGGCAGAGCTCATAAATGCCTAAATATTGGATGCAAATATCCTAGTCACATGCATATTCGCATTAGAGCAGTATGGCATCAAAAAAGAATGAACTTTACATCTCCACAAAGCTAATTAGCCTAAGATAAGCAGAAAGCAAGCATGATATAGCTGTATTGCTTCAGTCACAGAACTACACACATTATGATTGTCTCTGTCCTCTTCTAAGCACTGTAAAAATTCCCTTAAACAGCCTTGAAAAATCCTACCTTACAATGCAGTTTCTCTAAAAAAGAAAGAAGAAAGATCTGAATATATCTATCCCTCTCCACCCCTTTAACCTGACAAACCTTCTCTGAGGTTTATATAATATTTTATAATGTGTTATTATCTAGGCAACCATTAATTAGACAAAAAACCTTTGGCTTAAATCCATATAATTAGCTATATAATTGTTTTGAAGACTTGGAAGCTGAAACTTTTTGGTGCAATTAGTATAAGTACTAGCAATCATAATTACAATACAATTTGTCAAATCTCAAGTCTTTGTCTTGGAGCTTAGAAGACTGAATGGATTTGCTTTCATCGTATAGCTCTGCATAGATGGAAAATTGAGAAAAGATAAACACAGTTTACAGCTACAGGTAGGGTCCAAGAGATAGGGTAATGATTGTCATCTAGTAGTGGATGTTACAAAATGCTCTCAGACATTAGGAAAAAAGATACAATGCACCATTATTTCTTTCCTTGAAAGGTGATCTGAAATTGTAAATGCTTTTAACCTTCGACTGAGAAATTTAAAATAAATCTGAGTGTTTAGAACTGAAAATTGAAACTTTTTTACATGTAGGTCTAGGCAACTTTTATCTGACAGGTAAATTCTTGGACAGATGTAGAAATTTTTCCTAATAGATGCGTCCTGAGACTCCAGGTGCACTCACAGACTGAAACCCTGATCAACACCTTCTCTGGAAGAATAAAAAGTCTTTGAGAAGAGGAAGAAGGCTCAGGGAATTGGGGAAAGAATAGAATCACAGAAACATAGAATCATTTAGGTTGGAAAAGACCTTTAAGATCATCAAGTCCAACCATTAACCTAACACTGCTAAGTCCACCACTAAACCATGTCCCTAAGTGCCTCATCCACACAACTTTTAAATACCTCCAAGGATGGCGAGTCAACCACCTCCCTGGGCAGCCTGTTCCAATGCCCGACAACCCTTTCAGTGAAGAAATTTTTCATAATATCCAGCCTAAACCTCCCCCGGCGCAACTTGAGGCCATTTTCTCTTGTCCTGTTGCTAGTGACTTGGGAGAAGAGACCAACACCCACTTCTTTACAATCTCCTTTCAGGTAGTTGTAGAGAGTGAGAAGGTCTCCCCTCAGCCTCCTCTTCTCCAGGCTAAACAACCCCAGTTCCCTCAGCCATTCCTCATAAGACTCATGCTCCAGACCCCTCACCAGTTTCATTGCCCTTCTCTGGACATGCTCCAGCAGCTCAATGTCCTTCTTGTAGTGAGGGGCCCAAAACTGAACACAGGATTCGAGGTGTGGCCTCATCAGTGCCAAGTACAGGGGGACAATCACTTCCCTAGTCCTGCTGGCCACACTGTTTCTGATACAGGCCATGATGCCATTGGCCTTCTTGACCACCTGGGCACACTGCTGGCTCATATTCAGCTGGCTGTTGACCAACACCCCCAGGTCCTTTCTGTGCTGGGCAGCTTTCCAGCCACTCTTCCCCAAGCCTGTAGTGTTGCATGGTGTTGTTGTGACTCATGTGTAGGACCCAGCATTTAGCCTTGTTGAACCTCATACAATTGGCTTCAGCCCATCAATCCAGCCTGTCCAAAGAAGTAGCGAAAAAATGAGAGAGGGGTGTGTCTTTCTGACTTAGTATTAGCAGTAGTCTGTGTAGCTTTGCTTTTACTTTATCTGTCATTTATAAACAGTGATTACGTTTTTGAGAATTCTTATTGTTTTGAATTTGTATTTTACTTTAACCAGACATGAATTTTGTGATTCGAATTAATAGAATAACTAGGTATTCCTTGCCCATGACTGTGGATTGTCAATAAATCAGGGCACTAAGAAATCTAATATGCATTTGACTGCTCCCTCATACCTTTCAAGGTCACCAAAATGTAAATACACTGGGCCTTTGTTTCCACACCTCTGGGCCAGATGTGACTGGCACCACTGAAATGAGGGTGGTGGTGGGCAACCACTGCCAGACACAGAAGGGGATCTGGAACTGGTGAAGAACCAGGGAATGAATGAGGGCAGAACACCCAACTCCAATGCTGTCAATCCCGGGTTACTGTGATAAGTTGTCTCCATTTTATTCAATATTTTATTGCATAACAATTAGAGACCACCTTTATTATTCTAGGGATTCTAATGCACACAGTTAGTGCTCTGTTGATGAATGTGCGTTAAACCCTTTTTAAAACACTTCTTTCCAAAATACTTCTTTGCATAATTTAAGCATGGCTTCCATTTTCTCTTTGGAGCATTGGATTTTGCCATTTTAAAACAAGTTTGAATAAGCCTCACTTCCCAAGAGATGGAGGTCATAATGTGAAAGATACCCCGCTTTATTTATCCCTAAAAAAGCCCACATCTACTGGTAATTACTTTCTGTTTGTACTCAATGGGTTTTGTGTTGGGTAAGTCTATCACCCATGTGTGTGTAAGTGCATGGGCTAGAAATGTACATATGCAGCTGTAGGTTTAAAATCACACATCCTCTCAAGTGAAAAACAGAATATAAAACAAGATGAAACTTGTGACTTTGCTTTCCTGCCTCACACAAAGAGGCCAATTTTTTTCAGCTTCTTCATAAAGTCTTGGACTTGACAGGAAAGAAAAACTGAAATGCATGTTTTGGTCTTACTATCAACTGGTATAAATGAGCACTATTATGTAAATTTCAATGAACAGACTCTGTCACATGCCAGTTGAAGATGTGTCTTGCTTACAGTAATTTCAAGCATTTGTTAGGCTGTCGAAAACAGAGGTGATTACAGCCCTGATGCCTTGTCTTCTTGTATCATGTCACTGAGAATTGCAGAAGAGAAACGCATGGGTTACTCAGCTTGCTCCAGCACCACCGATTCTCTTTGCCTTCCCGCATCTGATGTCAGAGTTCAAAAGTCAGAAGAAAACTAGGCTGCTGTGACAGCTTTGTGTTTAGAAATAGGAGTCAAAAAGTGCCCTCCTCCCTCATAAATCCAGAGTTGATTATAACAGCAATTGCAGCAGAGAACCAATGTGACCACATTATTTAAGTGCCAAATTTGTTGAAAAGAGGAACTGATGTTAGAAATTGAATACAGTTTAATATTTTCAAAGGCCTTAACATGAAACTACACATACACATATCTCCCATGCATTTGTGAGTAACAATGTTTTTCTCACTGCAGTATTCCACATTTGATAAGAAAAAATTTAAAAAAAGGAAAAGAAAAAAAAAAGATGGAAATGGAGAAAGGAAGAAATGGGTCCAGAGGGTGATTCCCCAGAGGATATCCAAAGCTCTGGTTTTGGTGTTCTGGTTCTGTGTGCAGAAGGGAGGGCAGACGCTTGAGAAATTCAGAAACCTATAAATGAACGTGGCAGAGTTAGGAAGGACTGCAGAAAAGCTGTTTCTGCTCCCAGGAACTGTGTGATGTTCCCATTAAAGAAGCATTTTATTAAAAATAAAAAAAGAAATATTAACAGTAATAATATATATATATGAACACAGAAACCAAAATCTGTCTGCCTGTTAAGGTCTGACTGTCCAAGCTGACAAATTACAAAGCCACCAAGTTGTTTCTTGCTTTTTTTTGTATTCCAGCTTCATTACAATTGCATGCTTCTATGGTACTGCACTATCACCGAATTCAGCAGAAAGGTGCAACCCTTCTACCTCATAAAGTCCAGATTAAACTATTGAAGACATAGTCCTGGAAAATGAGAGATGAAACACAGAGTCTTGCAAGTAAAGAAGGAAATTCACAACAAGAAATATTGAGATGTAATATTATTGCATGGCTTTTCCTTGAAAAGCTTTTTTTTCAACCATGTTAATTTTATTTAATTGGTCATGTATTTTATATTTCACAGTGAATCGGAGGCAAGACTACAAGTACAGAGAGAACTTCCAGCTCAAAAGAAAAAGTCAGTTTATTTGTCCAAGGGTCATACAACTGCTAAGCAGAGTTTTATCAGCTTGAAATTTTGGACTGAAGCAGTCCAAAACCATGCTGTGAATCTACACATATATAGTTGAACTAACACACTAGGTACAACGGCATTACTAAAGTGTTCAGTGCAACAAAGGAATGACTAAGCTTTTATTTGCTGTAAGGTCTCATGGTGTCAGGACAAGTCCACAGATCAACTTTTCTGGCAAGAAAGTTCACACCAGTTGAACAACTATCACATTGCTGGTTTTGTGGACTGTAAGGTTAGTGGAAGCCCAAAGTAGCACCTGTGCAGAAGACAGAAGACATCAAAAGCCTAGAATATGACAATACCTTTTTTTTTTTCCCCAATTATCCCTCACTTTATCCTATCAACATTGAAGCTAAAAGGTGGAGGTATGAGAGATGTCTTTGCTGATTTTAACCACTATAGAATAGATCCCTGGATTTAATTTTAAAAGTCTTTGTTCCATTTAAAACTTCTTTAAACTTACTTTTTGGGCATCTTCAGAATAAATAACGTTAATTTATGTATCAATACACAATATCACTATTGCTCTGTACAAGCGAGAACTGATTTGATATTGTTCTTTTGCTTCTGAGATTATCTCTCTCCCCATAAAATAGGCATACAACTTTTACTTTTGTAAAGCATTTGAGTATCCAGAAAATCTGTGTTTGAACTATATTTCAAGGCAAAGAACGTAGTCTAAAATAAAAAGATCAAAGTTAAAAGAAAGGAGAGAGAAGTATTTCTAACTCAGAGAAAAACTATTATAGCTTGAATGACCTCTTAGTAGATTTTGGTTTCTTTATTAAGCTTCAAAATATTGTGCTGCATAGTTTGATACCCTGAATTTTCTTCTTTTTATTTTTTTGAAAACTACATCAAAAACATCAAAAGAGACTGTTATGTTCAGAGACTGAGAGTATGGGAAGCACAAAAGCAGATTGCCAGAAAAATAGAAAAATAATCACAAGTACCTTCTCTTTAGAGACTAGGATTAAGGTTTAGCCAGTCTAATAAGTAGGTATTGGATTTAGAAAACCTGGTAACCTTTGTGTAAAAGAAAATTGCCTATATCTGCACCATATTGGAAAAAATATTCAGAAAATCAAAACTGCTAATTGCTAAGTCTTTATTAAACCAGTCATACTGGCATCTGGTTAACCTTTCCAAAAAAGGCATAGCTTTCAGATAATGCTTTTTAATTTTCACCTAGGGAAGACTGTCTGGCCCATGGGGAGGGAAGTTCACTATAAATCTTATTTGTAGGGACATTGTGAAGTAGAACTACAGACTAGGAGTCACAAGGTATTCACAAGCTGTCATAAAACATGATTTTTTAAATTGTTGTTTATTCAGGTTTAAGAATTACTATACACTGAGGTAACTTCCTTTTAGGGTAGCCTCCCCATATGCAATTTATAGCACATCAGATGAGGAACGTTAGAAATATGTGGACCTCTCCCTTTTGTTAAGAAACATATGTTCTGTATCCAAAACCTACAGGGAAGTGCCTAGATGACCCAATTTGCAGGACAGTCCTATTACTCATTAGTCTTTACAGGAAAGTTAGAGACCGAACAGGACATTTAGGTAGTAGTATTATACACTGCAGTTCCACTTCACTCTATTTCAAAAACCATAAATTATAAATGTCTGTTATTCCTAGCCCTAGTCCTTGAGCAAATTATGGTGGGCAAAGCTTGGCAGTAGTATTCATTAGTAATGACACATCTTCAGGTCTGTTGGCAAGTGGCTAACATATGATTCAGTGATCCAACAATTCTATGAAATCAATAAAAAATCTCAAACTTTACACTGATGTTTCCTAAGCTGCCACAAATTGCACTATTGCCACAACATGTTTGAAAAACCATGGAGGGGGAAACAAGTGGCAAGGTATTCCTACCAGAGCCTTGACTAGACGTTGAAAGAAGGATTTACTGCTAAGGACCAATCTGTGTGTATTAATTGGTTGCTTGCCCAGAGGAGATCAATTATGCATTTTCATGACCATTGCAGTTTACCAAATGAAAAATGGAAAAAGAAATCATTAGTCAAAATCACTAAAGTTTGTCGTCATGACTGATTTATCATCTTGTGTCTTTTTCATATAACTGGAAAAACCATTATCTTCTGGAATGGCTTACTTTGTAAGCCCCTGTTCTCTGATGTTGCAAATAATTTTTTTTTACATGTAAATAGAAAAAGCATCCTTAATAAACATGATGATACTCTACTTGGTAAAATTCTTTTACAATGTATTAAAATGCCTAAGTTTATACTGTATTTACCCTGAAGGGATGGGGTGAGTAAATGTGTTCACACACAGTTACAGAACTTCAAAGCCCTTATTAGACTAAACTGAAACATGGTGATTAACAATTTAGGTTGTGAATTGCACTAGTTTTCAGTATGTCTGCCCTTGCTAAGAGGATATTCATCTTGGGGCTAGCACAGTGGGTTGCCTTAACAGTGCCTCACTAAATCCAAACAGGGTTATCCCCTCCAACGGGCTGAACCGCAATGTGGTAAAATCAGCTGTTAGATATCACCAGGATTTGCAACATTTGTTTGTGTTGCTCAGTGTGCTTAGATCCATTAATTAACATTTTTATGGTAGTCTGTGCCTTTAAATGGGTTTCATTGAAGAGCATTCAGTAAACATGCAATTGACTTTTGGGATGTTGGCTTGATTTAGGAACAATAAAATTAATTCATTTTGAGCAGCTGAGTGTAACTCAGTGTTGGGAAGAGAGAGTCAGTTGTCTGTATTGCTATTATCAGATGAACACTTTGGCTACAGCATTCCTCACCAATTTAGGGGGTTTTTTTAGGGTATAAGTAGTTCTTTGTCCTACATGTGTAACTCCAACAGGCTATAGACTATGCTGTTCAGACAGACAGTACACAGATGTTAAATTATAACATCATGGGGCAATTAAAGAGAAAACAGTTTATATACTGTTAACCTATTTCCCCAGTTTTCAGTTTTCTGATTGAAACTGCAGTGTGTGAAAGAGTAGACTAGAAATGCACAGAAGGCAATAGGATCATTAAACTTTCTGAACACTTCATCAACTCTTGAATTTGTCACAGTATTAGATTGAATTATAATGATAAATATAATACAAAAAGACAAATCTGAGTTGTGTGAGAATTCTGACCTTCATGATGTTGCAGTAGGATTTGTTGTTTGTGCTTGGGTTTTGAGCATTGCTTTGTATATAATGTTAATGGTCTAACAAATAATGCCAGACAGAATTCTTGCCAAATATCAGTTGAGAAAGCATGGAAAGAGAAGCTGTTAGATAATTTAGGGTATCGGGAAGTGTTGTCCTCCTCTTTGAAATGTTTCCAGCTATGTAGGATGATCACAAAATTCTAGTCTGAATCTCCCTGGCTCTACCTTTGTCTTTGTTCTTTTTGCATCAAGACTACATCTCAACTTGCCTAAATTCTCATCGTTTGTTGCTCTTAAACTTGGGCAGTTTATGAAGGCTAAAGGAATACACCTTATATAGACATACAAGAATTTATTGTTCGTTATTACTGAAACGATCTAATCAAAGAATTCTTTTTACCCTGGATTTAATTATTACAGAAAAAGGAAGAAAACATTACTACTAAATGAAAATTCCCAATAATATCACAGTTAAAATTATTAAACATGCTTTCTGGGCCTTTCTGCTGCTCCACTGGGTCCCAGAATTGACAGCCTCAGTCTGGGGGAAGGTTGTATTGAGTCACAGCATCCTAAGTCCTTTCTGGAAGGAGTATAGTGATGGTGAAAATTTCTTCCTCTTCACTCTGGGATATACTTGGGATTGTTTTCCTACATTTTCTACCATGCCCTATGCTTTATTCTTTCTTCATTGCTCTCTAATTCCATGATCCAAATCCAAATTTGGTATATATGATATCTTGCATAAAGTAGCTTACCTGTCCATTGTTAACTCCTTAAATTGTTTTACCCAGCTCTCAAAGATGCATTTATTTAGTAACAGATATTTAACCACTGGTAAATTGTTTATAGCTTTAAGGAGTCTGGTAACATTTTGTGCCCATGCTTTCATATAAACTCTTGTACTTCTCTACATTGCGTTTTTATTCTAGGATCATAAATAGTGCATTCTATACAACATAGCTGCTTGTTATTGCTATCTATTATTTACAAAAAGTACATATAACAATAGATGTTATACCACACAACTGAACAAAGCTAAGCAAAAGCTAAAGCAAATGAGAGAAGAGTCACCTTGTTAGACACCTGTTACAGCTAAACAAGCTTAATGAAACTTTCATGTAGTCCAAGTGTAGGTAAAGCCTGACAAGCCCTGAGGTTTATGTTGTTAGCTTAGCCCAAAGCCTGTGGGCTGTTGCTGTAAAGGTTACACCATATTCACTGAGCTACAAGTCTACAGTCTCTTCTTCTGTTAGATGTTAGTGTTCATCACAGATACCATACCAGGAAATGGCTGTACTCCAGGCAGCACTTAGATCCTTGTCTAAATCTCACAATTAAGATTTCAAATATGACATAAGAAAGAAGCATCGTAAGGAATGCAGAGAGGTTTAAGGCTGAAATAACAAAATCATGAAGCTTAGCGTCATACACAACTTGATCCTTCTGAATTCTTTCCATACTGGTTTGAGTTTTTGCCACAAATCAAACATAGGTAAGCTGCATGGAAATTGTGGGAACTTCCCCATGTCACCATAGGGTCTTATATGGAAATTATTGCATAAGACTGCTATTGCTATGCGAGATTACAGTAATTGTCCCTTTTCATATTCAAATCAATGAATAACAGAAACATTGTTAAAAGAGTATTTTCACCTTACTACTTAGTCATCAGCCAAAAATAAGTATATATGCCAGATCAGAAGCATTTGCTTACAGTTTTCAAACACAAAGTACAAGTGTTTCACTACACAACCCAACAAGCAGAAATTCCCCTCACAGAACTCCACTATGCTTTGTAAATCTTCATGCCTTTATAAGTAATGGGAACATGGCATACAGGTAGCTAAGATCAGAGATTTAGCAATAAAATACCATTTCATCACTTATCTTTTTTAACCCAAAAGGAAGTCCTCTCTTTTACGCCAGAAACCTGCCACATTCAACCTGATTGACATTGAACGGATGCCCACCCCACATGGACAATTATTTTCACTTTGTTTTCATCCGTATTGTTAGAACAAGAATTTAAGAGGAATAGTTTAAAACCCAAACAAACTAGCTTTATCTGTAACAGGCATTTAATCTAAAAGCTGTTGGAGTAACACACAAGTTTTCACAATCACTAATCATGAATTACTAGTTCTTCTGTGCAAAGAAGAGGATTGGCTCCAGGGAGGTCAACCAAGGTCTTTCCCTGAGCATTGGTTATTTAGATATTTTTTTTTCTCCTTTTTTTCAGACATTTAGTATATGATATCCACCAACACCATGTCTTCTAAAAAGAACATGATAGTTGGATGCTGTATATATGTTCGCATTCAATAAATGTATAGCCTAGTTCAGAAGTCTTCAATGTCAGCAGGAACAGATGGCTTCATAGGCATTTATAATTATTCTATTAAGTATTTCCTCCCTGCATGTTCATTTCTTTATTTTCTTTACTCGAGCAAATAACATTTTCTATCAAATATCAGTCCTTTACTGTGTGGAATAGCACACTCTGCATACGTTCCTGGGCAGGAGTGTTTCACCTCTATAATGAGTACACACAATGTGTGGACCAGTGACTCCTGTAAAGAGACAAATGATGAAATATGCTAAAATTCAATTCTCAGTAAAGGATTGTAACTAAAACTTCAGCTATTGAGGTCCTGAAAATGAAAAATGTGAAAAAGGACAACATGTAAACCTCCCTTACTAATTTAAGTAAATTTCATTCACAGACCATTTTGTAAATCTGCAATTATTGTTTTTGCCATACCATAAATCTGAAAATTAACAGTGTCAATTGTCACAGCATGTTATCAGTGGAGAATCTTCAGAAGTTCCAGTTTCAGGTACCTGTTGAGAAGCTGTGAACACCTACCTTAATTTGAAGCTTTTCACAATGTCTGCCGGGTATATCCAAAAATCACCGTCTCAGCAAGAGCTGCACTCTGCAAAACTTAACGTTAAGCTATATGGATCTTTTTCTGATGTGGTGTCAATCTATGTACACAGTGCAAAGGCAGGAAAAGAGGTGAAAATGCCTTATAGGTGCACTGGGATTGCAGGTATAGAGGTTGTATGGGCTGTCGGTGCCCAGGTGCTGGCAGCATGGGCTGAAGGGCGGCCTCTGTGAGGGGAGGCCGGGGCTGCCCTGTGCCGGACACAGCCGGTTCCAGCCGGTTCCAGCCGGCTCCAACAGACCCACCACAGGATACAGTTCAGCCCCTCAGCCAAGCTGGTGGTGCCTCTGTCATAACATGTTTTAGAAAGGCTAAAATGCTGGGCAGGCAGAGTGGAGTGAGAAAAAAGAAGTGAGAGAAACAGCCCTGCAGACACCAAGGTGAGAGAAGGAGGAGGGGGAGGAGGTGCTTCAGGAGCTGGAGCAGACATTCCCCTGTAGCCCATGGAGAATGACATTGGAGCAGATGACATTCCTGAAGGAACTGCTGCCCATGGACAGCCCACACCAGAGCAGAGGAAAAGTGTGAGGAGGAAGGAGCAGCAAAAGGAACCGCCACATACTGACAGTCATGCTCCACCCTCTATCCCGTCTGCACTGCTAACAGAGGGGTAGGGGAGTAGAGTTGAGTCTGGGAAAGGGGGAAGGAAAGGCATTGTTTTAATGTCTTTTTTGTTTCCCACTACCCAAATTAGTCTTTTTATTTCTTTTAATGGGCAATAAATTAAGTAAATTTTCTCCAGGTCAAGTCTGTTTTGCCCACGACAGTGTTGTAATTGGTATGTGATCTACCTATCTTTATGTCAACCCATGAGCTTGCTTGTTCTTGTCCTTCCTATTTTCTCCCCTGTCCTGCTGAGGGGGAAAATAAGCAAGCAGTTTGGTGGGATTTTGGATGTTAACCACAGCTAATTCACCACAAAGGGGAAGAAAATTTAATGTTAGTACATTATGTCCATTTTAGAATAATAAACATGAAAAAAAGTAATGCTGTAATGAAATAGATAACAGTGGTAACAAAATAATGACATCGTTTTGTGATGGTAGAAAGCGCATACATAAAGATTGTTCAAAACAGTCTAGCAAGGACTTAAGATGCATAAGCAGAGGGACTAGTTATGTTTTAAGACGTGTAATTGTTCAATTACACACCTTATCAGAAGCCCAGGTCTGGCATGTTGTTTGCAACCTTGGACAGAAACTGTTGATGGGGGTGGGAGGGTTACAAGGCTTATCTGGGGATTAGGAGTCCTATTAGAAAAGGCTTCAAGTGCTGAATATGCTCACTCCTTTTTTTTCAAGGACGAAAGATGACTGGATTACAGTGTGTAAATGTTTAAAATGGTCACACATGAAGACTCTGAGAAGACCCTGTTCTGATTCCAGGGGATTATTAAAGCAAGAAGTCATTGCTCTGAAGCTAGTAAACAATCTTCCAGAAACAGCAGTACACTGGATTATTATGTATGTGGATTTCAAGAAAATCTAGAGTGGGTTTCAAGAAAATCTACAGTTATCATAATTATTTAATGAGTGTGTAAGGAATTGTAAACATCGCAGCTGAAGTTTTCAAATTTATTGTTAGCTGATGAATATCAGGGTAAAACCTAATGAATAGATTATGTTGCTTATATTTTCCTCAGTGCTCTGAACATTGTGCATCTGCCCCCAAATCTTTTAATAGTAGCTGATGAAATATTGAATAAAACTGATTATGGCCTGAGCAGGACAGCAGACACGGGTATGACAACTCCTTTGAGAAATCCAAAGTGGTGAAAGAAACTCTTCTTCACAATAGTGACAAGAATCTGCACCTCATTGTAAGATTAAAGGAGGTGGAAAAATATGTTTATGAACATGTGTTGTTGACCTCAAAACAGTTTTTTGCAAAACAAGAATTATGAATGTCTATCTCTTTTGCCTCTGTATTTTCACTAACAAAGTTACGCAGTTTGATTTATATTTGTGCAAGTCAAAAAATTAACAAAAATTTTAAGATAATAGTGACTACTATGCATTTTGTTTTTCTCCCTGGAAAATTTGTCCAGATGCTTGTGAAAAATATTAATATTTGTTTAGAATTTTCTAAGCTTGGCTATTAGCCCACCTAATCTCCTGAAGCCCTAGACATATCCACAGCAAATTTTCAGTTCAATCTGGCAGTGCTGGAATTACTAGGAGTACATGGCAGTTGCTGTAGACCTGCAGAGTTAGCCCAGCACTCCTAGGAGACACATTTTACTCTTCATCTGATGATCAGTAGATTAATGCATGTGTTCTTCCCACAGACTAAGAGCATAACTGCAAAGAAATGGGTATCAAAACTGGCCACTTGAAAAGCACATACTCCAGAAGTGACCTTTACTCTTAAAAATTCTTCAAAAAGTGTAATTTCGCTGAAAACATCAGTGAAAACAGGTATTACAAAAGTGTAAGAAACCCAAGCTAATTTTTTCTCATTTTTTTTCCTCTTGATGTAATTTAGTAATAATAATAAAATTTAACAAAAATGTGCCATCACGTGGTATGTACAGAACAACTAGGCGATCAGGCCCAGTCAGCATGGGTTTATGAAAGGCAGGTCCTGCCTGACTAACCTCATCTCCTTCTGTGACAAGGTGACCCGCTTAGTGGACAAGGAAGAGGCTGCGGATATAGTCTACCTAGACTTTAGTAAAGTCTTTGACACCATTTCCCACAGCATTCTCCTGGAGAAACTGACTGCACATGGCTTGGATGGGCACAGTGTTTGCTGGGTAAAAAACTGGCTGGATGGCCACGCGCAAAGGGTTGTGGTGAATGGATTTCAATCCAGTTGGCAGCCAATCACAAGTGGTGTTCCCCAGGACACAGTATTGGGGCCAATTTTGTTTAATATCTTTATCAATGACCTGGATGAAGGGATCGAGTGCACCCTCAGTAAGTTTGAAGGTGACACCAAGTTGGGCGGGAGTGTTGATCTGCTCAAGGGTAGGAAGGCTCTGCAGAGGGATCTGGACAGGCTGGATCGATGGGCCAAGGTCAATTGTATGCAGTTCAAGACCAAGTGCCGAGTCCTGCACTTGGGTCACAACAACCCCATGCAATGCTACAGGCTTGGGGAAGAGTGGCTGGAAAGTTGCCCAGCACAAAAAGGACCTGGTGGTGTTGGTTGACAGCTGGCTGAACATGAGCCAGCAGTGTGCCCAGGTGGTCGAGAAGGCCAACGGCATCCTGGCCTGTATCAGAAACAGTGTGGCCAGCAGGAGCAGGGAGGTGATCATGCCTCTGTACTCGGCTCTGGTGAGGCCGCACCTCGAATACTGTGTTCAGTTTTGGTCCCCTCACTACAAGAAGGACATTGAGGTGCTGGAGCGTGTCCAGAGAAGGGCGACGAAGCTGGTGAGGGGTCTGGAGCACAAGTCTTATGAGGAGCGGCTGAGGGAACTGGGGTTGTTTAGCCTGGAGAAGAGAAGGCTGAGGGGAGACCTTATTGCTCTCTACAACTACCTGAAAGGTGTCAGTCTCTTCTCCCAAGTGACAAGTGACAGGACAAGAGGAAATGGCCTCAAGTTGTGCCAGGGGAGGTTTAGGCTGGATATTAGGATGGAAGGGTTGTCGGGCATTGGAATAAGCTGCCCAGGGAAGCGCTTGAGTCACCATCCCTGGAGGTATTTAAAAGATGTGTGGACGAGGCACTTAGGGACATCGTTTAGTGCTGATTTTAGCAGTGTTAGGTTAACAGTTGGGCTTGATGATCTTAAAGGTCTTTTCCCAACCTAAACTATTCTATGATTCTGTGATTCTATTAATTCCAATCGGTATATTTAGTTGAATATTTCTTATATTCTATGCTGTTAGACTTCTACACTCAGTTTAGCAAGGGAAAGTTTTCCTGTCCACTCTACCCCTATTTTCTGAAGTAATTTAAGGATAGGTTTGTGACTGGTTATTTTAACACAAATACATTTGAGGTGGCACAACAGGCTTATGTCAGGGTTACAAATGAAAACAGTAATTGCAAAATATTTTAGTTTAAGATACTATATTGTGGACTGAATGGAAAAATGTGCACTAAAAATAATGATAAGAATATAGTTGTCTACAGTTAGCTTGCACTGTATTCTTAAATATGATCTATAATGTTTTACTCTTACATTCATTGTGACATATGTAATGATAACATAGACATCATCAAAAAACTGCAGCATCTTTCTTACGTGTTCTGAATGTTTCTTACAATTACAAAAATTGTTTTCAGAATGACTTTAATATTCACATTGGAATGGAGCATCTGCCCTAGCAGATGGAGAATATGACATCAAGTTCAGCTGGTATAATAACCCTTTAGAATCCTTGTAGTTTGCAGAAATAATGTGTAATTTCTTTTGGCTATACTAAAATTGAAAATGTGCTATACATTCAAGACAGGATATTGCTGATCACAGTTAACAATTTGCTGGGAATAAAAAACTAGCTATCATAACACTTAAAAATTATCCTCATACAGAGGATAGACATATATATCCTGAATTCTTCATTTTGGCTAGAAACAACAGGAAATAATTACTTTCTCCGCAAACATTGATTTTTAAACATATTGAAATGTCCAGAAAAAAAAGATAATTCAAAATTATAAATATAAGAGGAATTTTTTAGACTAAACTTTATATAACATTTTGAAGTTATGTTACTTCTGCAAAATCATTTTAACTTATCCAACACATTATATTTTTATATATATATATCTCTCTCTCTCTACAAAAATACTTTTTAATGTCTTATGATATATTAAGTTAATTTCAAATGAGATATTTTTTTTGGTACAAAGTCATAATTTTTTATGGTTTCAATTTTCTAATGAAAAATCCATTATTCAATCAACTCTGCTTACAAGACAGGAAATTAACAGATAACTAAAGAACGTTTGATGATATTAAGATCACATTTTTTGTTAAGGCCTCTTGAATGTTTGATAATAGTAAGATTATATTTCTTGGTAAGGTATTTTGTGCTGATGAGCTCAGGCAGAGATTACCCTTTTCAGCCAGAAGACTTTTCAGTTCCTTTAAAAGACTTAATCCATTCTGATTCAGGAAGGGATTATTTTTTAAGTAACCCTCCTATTGGTTTTGCCACAGATATCTTTTTAATGGAAAACTCCAAATTGGAAATTATCAACCCAGAAATTTTTGCTAGGTCTTTGTTGTTTTCAATGTAGAGTGTTAATTTATTGTGAGAATTTTCACATTACAGGGAAAAATAAAAACCAAATTCTTATTATTTTCTGTAGTGAGATAGATAGTTGTTACAAAAGGTTCACCCAACCCTAACTATTACCTCCCTATTTCTGTGTTCATTCTAGTGATACCGTGGATCTCCCTGAGGTTCATACTCTGCGTGTAGAATTCTTTTATGACTGCCTTAAAGCCAGTGTTTGTCCGTTTATTAGAAAGATCAAGGCTTCTCAGAGCTATTCCTTTTCTGATTGCTGCTGACCAATACTGCAGTTTTACATTTTCAATCTTTCATTTCCTAATCTTTTTTAATGTTATTTTTAAAGTAACTCAAGAATGTCTTTTGTAAACACACATAACAAAGCTCTCACTGACATAAGGAAAAATCAATATAATAAATACGGTAACAATGTAGATGCACATAACGTGTAAAGGTTTATAAAATTAATTACAAAACCTTTAAGTCATTAGTCAGTATGCTGTGGGAATGTATTTTATATGTTCAGCAAGTATAGAAGATAAAGAATTCCCTATGATTCAACTTCTGCAATTCAGCTCTCTAGAAGACAACCAAAGAAAACAGGAAAAACAGTAAATACGTATAGCCATGATTGATCTGTCACATTTGATGTACGGGTTGCTACAGTGGCTTCATTTCTTCTCACAAACTCAGAATTTAAGAGCAGATCCCTCTTAGAAATAGTCAGAAAATGAGCAAGCATTCACCCCTTATAAAATCCAACATTTCTATGACAACCAAGGAATCTTTGGTGAGGGCGGCCTCATAGTTTTTTTTCTGACAGGTGGGACCAAATGTAACAAAGTACAATAATGTGACACTATCTTTGGGATCTTTCAGTTTTGCATGGCCTCCAACTGAAATGAAGAAAGCACAATTACTTAGCGGCCTGCCGGTGCCAGTTTCATATTGCTGTTTTTAAACAAAGCATCAGTATTGAGATCTTCAAAAGCCCTTACCATCCTCAAGGTCAGATTTAATCCTAGACTCCTGAAATTCGGAGCAATATTGCGTAATTTTTCTGAACTGAATCTATGTACTGACTAATTGCGTAAATTTTATGCTGTAGCACTGGAACTGGTATTTGTCTGTCTTCTCTAATAAGCATTTTCATTGTGTTAGAAAAATGGCAAGGTTTTCACTACTATTGTATGCAAGCATGTTCTACATCAGCTTCAGCCCAGTATTCTGTACACTTTTTAGGCTTAGTCTTAGCCATCCATTTTAATTTACAGGCACTTTTCAAAACGTCCTGCTTTCAGAGCAGCCCTATTCAATTTCTACTTACTATATCCTTGAAATTGTATGTGTGATATCTTAAGTTCTTCAATGTTAGATTTCATTTGCCATGTGTGAAGCCAATTGTACAGTTAAGTCTTATCTACCTGAACTCCTTTTGATGCATGCAGTCTTCATTAACTACTTGTTCAAGGTTCTGGATCATCAGAAAATTCAAGAAGTTGTTAACTGGGTTTTTTGCCAAGAAATTTATACATAACTAGAGGGTTTGAGAAGTGATTTTCTATCATGTGTTTGGTATATTCTTTCCATCTATGTACCAGTCCCTGCTTTGATTGTAGGCAATGAGCAGTGCAACTTCCCATTGATACCAAAAATGTCTTTATATGATATTTTTAAAATAAGCTTTTTATCCATTGATCTCTTTCACTCTGACTGACAAAGCAAAACAAAATATGTTCCTATAATTTACCAAAGGATTAAGAAAATCCCAGTAAATGCTCTCATCTCAGCTACCATTGTCATAATTTCTTATCTCTTTCAAAAAGGTAAAGAGGTTAGTTAGGCAGTATGTTCCTTTTCTATATTCATTTGGGAAATCTTCTGTTATCTCATTACTGCACAGGTGTTCTTTTATGCTATTGCTCAATATACCTATTAGTTCACTTACTCCAGAGAAAAAATGCCCTAGTTTAAAAAATTGGTAGAGGTTAACATGTTTGAAAAACGAAATGAAAAGTGTAAGATCTAGTAAAGAAATTAGTTTCTGTAAACCCCTCAGTCAATATGTCCCTGGCTTGCAATGATATGATCCTTCTTTTTTTTTTTTTTTTTTTGTTCCCTCTAAGAAGCTAGCAGGAGTACTAATCAAATGATCAAATGGTGAGTAAGAGAAAGTTATATCCACTGAAGTCAAATGAGCCACACTGGACAAAAAACTACTTTTAGACACTCATATTGTGATTCCAGACTCTGACTTGTACTCCTTAGCGTATAAAATAAAGAGGATGATCTGTGGGCCAAATTCTGAATCTGCTTCCACTCTTTTAAAGCCTGGGTGATTCTACTGATCTAAACCTACAGACTTAAGCTTCAGTTTACAGTTTTTGAGAACTGAAATGGGAAGGAGACAGAATCTGCACTGTGAAAATTGCCCACAACATCCACTGTAAAGTCTTACTCTTAATAGAAGTTTTTATCCGAAAGAGCCTGACTATGCAGTTCAGAGGTCTTCTTAAATGAAGGCCACTTTCACAAGGACCATGTGAAGAATTTAAAGGTAAAGCAGTAACTGCAATACATATAATTTTGATTACAAAAATGTCATGTGAAGAGGAGAGACTCACTTTTAAAGAAATAGAGAAAAATGTTTAATACACTACAGAAAGTGACTTGAACCCGTGATTACCTTCCTGTATTGGTGAACAAATACGCAATTAAACCATTACTGTCATAGGAGCTGAATAATCCCTGAGAAGCTGGTTCAGCCATCCCTAAATCTCTCTTTAACCTGGTGTGCCCCTCTTTGCCTCTCTTTTGATCTGTTTTCTTCTTTCTTATTACTTGCAATACATTTGATGGTTGCATTACATGTTTTAGTACATTTTGCACAAACATAGAATCTCAGTTTGAAGGGTCTTTGGATATTGCACAGATAATAACGTCGTAAAGATCATCACACCACAGTTGTACCGGAACTGGCTTTCTGTCATTTTCTGATGTGTACGTCTCCAGCCATATAAATGCAGAGCTATTAGACCAGCAAAGCTCACTTCTAATGCATATTGTGTGTTACTAACCATAAGGAGAGTAGTCAAAGGTGGCTATGGCTATTACATTACACAAGCTAAGGAGTAAGTAGGAAGCCAATAATAAATCAACATTTTGCTGAATTGTTGCTCTTCAGAAGAAGTGTTTGCAACTCTGAAACTCAAAAAGATGAAAGTCACTGAGAGAGGAGGTTCCCAGTAAATGAGATTCATATTTTTTTTTTTTTTTTGTGAGAAGAGAGTAGTGCTAAAAGTATTAATATGATTTAAAGAGGGCTAGGGAGAAAAGTGTAAAAGTCAGTAAGAGACTACTAAATCTTTTCTCAAGTTTTCTAGGAAAGTGGAAAGAGAACTTTGTTTAATGACCCAAAGGACATTGTTATTACCCTGTCAAGATCTCACCCAGGGAATTAAGTAAATTTTGGGGAAACCTGTGTTTAGAAACACATCAGGGGGCAAGGATATGTCTGTTGACCTCTCCTGCTTGGATTTGTGAAATAGGTTTTGAAAATGAGATCTCTGTTGAGGGGACTGAATATTCTCAGCAGTGTACTGCTGACACTGAGTTACATATGCTAGAGAAAACATTAAAACAAAAGCAAGTAATAACCTTAGAAGTAGAAATCATAGTCACTGTTGAAAGCAATCCAGGTCTAAAAACCAAAAAAAATCTGTGCCTAGAAAGTTTACCATATCACTTTTCTAATGTTTTTATATGTTTGTGTCCTTTCATACATCTCTTTTCCTAATGGCATAATCTAATGTTACTATTAATTCCTAATATTAATTCCATACTCTTAATCATTTATTCTTCAGCCTGCCTCATAAGACTTCTGTGTTTCCTCTATAACTTGCCTGAGAAAGAGGGACCAATGTCAGACAAAATTTCAGAAAACAGTAAAAGGTTTAATCAGAGTTTATTATATATGAAACATCAATCATCACTTAGAACATTGGATAAACAGCAAAGAGAGAGAGGAATCATTAGGATCTCCTCCTAAGGGATTAATGAATAAAAGGACATATAGGAAAATTGTTGTTCTTCATGGAATGGAAACAGAGAAGGCTGGAAAAGCAACAGTGACAGTATGGCAGATTATTGAGTCATATTTAATAACAACATTCTGAAAAACAAAATAAAATGTGAACCTGAGAAACAATCTAAAAAAAAACTCCAGAAGAAAAGAAAAAACTGTAAGCCATTTTACCATGCCTTCACTACACTCGTTCTGCTGATAGTATTTACTATCATTGGAATAACGGCTTCTTTTAATGACGAAAATTGTGTTAGGACAACCCTTTTTCTTTAGACAACATTCTTAGAAAATAAGTGTGTTTTGGGAACTTCTGAAATGCTTTTGTAAATGTAATTATTACATATAGTCAGAAAAAAGTCACACATTATGATCATCGTTATTTAGTAATATAACAGTCTACATTTATAAGGAACTTTTGTTAACTTGATTAAACAGACCTCAAAAAAGTTTACCTCCCAAAGAATGTTAGAAAATGTGTGAAATTGTAAGAAATGTTTTAAAATACATGTTTCTTATTGAGCCAGGAAGAGACCTCCTGCCAGCCAAGAATATCTATAAAAGTCATTTCTCTCCATACTGAAGCACATCTTCATTCACAGATGAACAGGCAAATTAATTTATTTTTTAAATATAAAAAAACTTCACAGAGCCTAAAGGCAAAATATTCTCTGTTTTGCATACCAGGATTCAACTTCAATATTCACTCAAATGCTAATTTTATAGTTACAGTCCATGCAACCTGTTCATTACTGCTTCACTAATATATTAATAAATACTTAGAAAACAAGTTACCTCAGCTTGCAGTATAACAAAATACATTTTGATATATTAAACAGTTAATATTCCTGTAGCAAAATCACACACAGACAAATGAAATGCATTTAGTTTGACTGTGTTTAAAATATCAGGAATATATCAGTCTGGCAGAATAACATAAAATGAACAAAGAAGTCTGTTCTAAGTTCAGCTTCCTGACTTTTGACTTTATTGAACCTCACTTTCAACCTTTACAGGTTGCTGTAGCAACCTATAGCAGCCAGCTATGGTTTGAGTCTCCATCCATGCTAGATTTCACATTTGCGATAATGGTACTGTAAGTGAATTCCTGACCTTTATCTCAAGCAAAATAGGTTCTGTTAAATATTAATACTTGTAGTACCTTGAGATATCCTTGATTCATTTCATTTGGTTAGGGGTCGATTCTGGGTTCTAGTAGCACATGTTCTTTTCTGTGTGAGTGTATTCTCATGTTGACTAAAATACAATGGTTTGTGGTTTTGTTTACTTTGTTTTGTTTGTGGTGGGGTTTTTTATAATCATTCTGCACCACTATAAAGATTCAAGCAGTAGGTCCAAAGAGGCTTGCTGTTACCACTTTTACATGCCTTTGGAAAAGTATAATGTTTGCTGTGCTTTCTTCCCAGTTTATATCATTCTGAGGTCTATCATATTTTCATAAAGCACCTTTATTTAAGAGCATTCTGCTTTACAAACTTTATAGTTCTCATATAGCCAAAGAGGAAAGCGAGGCATGGAACAGTGAAGATCAGTTGTTCAAGATGGGCTCTTGGGAGCTGATGGAAGGACTCCAATGCCATATAAAGGGCATTACTTCTGTCAGCAATTATGCCTTTTCTAGACTGGTGAAGGACTAGTTCAGCAATAAGGGAAGCCTATGTCTCATTGAAAAACAAATAAATTGAACTCTGCTGCTGCTCCCCAAAGAATACCCTGCCCTCATCTGATCCTGAAACATTGCTGAGTTCTCAGTGATGAGGTGCCTCTGCACAGGAAACACGTGTTTTTAAAGTCAGGAATGAAAGTTACATTTAGGAAGTATTTGCTTTAGATTAGGTCAGGCTTCAGGTTGTAACTTCTACTCCCAATGACTTAGTTCTGAAATAACTCATTTTCCTTTATAGTTTCCAGTGCTTTCTCTCATTGTCTTTCAGCTAGACATCTCATACTCCCAGAGCCTTCATTGAGGCACCAATATTTATTTCTTACAGTGCCACTGCTGCCAGCATGAGGAAAAGCAGGGTTGTGGATGATAAGAATCTATGTTTAGGAAGGAAAAATGTTTGTTTCTCAAATAAATTTTTGATTTGTAGCTATAGCTATTCAAACTCCTCCCTGTGGTGGATTGCTGATGTGTGGTGACAATTCTTACTGTTAAGTTTAGCAAAGCAAATATACCTCGACTCCAGGGAGCTCCAGGGAGCTTATGTTTTATTGACTAGAGAAACTAGATGGGTACTATTATTTTTCGACTGTACCTTCTAAATCGATGTCATAGATACCAATTCATTCTCACTTTCTTGAACAGCCTCTGCATGTTAAGAGGTCTGAATGATATTTATTTCACAGATTCCATAGTAGCCACTCGTTTTGAAAATGAACATTCAGTTTCTCTCTGAAACAACACTAAAGTTCTCTAGTTGTTACTGTGTACTTTTCATATGCTTAATTGTATTGCATACATACATAATACACACAGCCTTTAAATCAGGTTTGTGTCATAATAACTGTGGAATAGTATGCACCTCTGTAACATTTATTATATACAGTTATTTATAGACATGGTTCTCTGCATTGCCAAGAAATTACGTTTCCACCCACTACCACAGTGTAAGAGGGGAGAATGGAGGAGGTAATAAATTTTTAGAATAGAGTACAACATACAGAGATACTTTTTAAAAAAGTTTTCCACTAAGAATCAGATAACAACAACTTTCATTAATATGAAAAAAACAATAATCTTTAAAATAAAGCAAAATTTTTTACTGAATACTTGTAGTTTTATTTGTAAATGTGTATACCAAGTGTGCTTGATTTTAATTTGCAGTGACTTAATATTTTATTTCTTAGTAACAGGTATTGTTTTTTTGTATCAGGACAGTATATTATGCTTAAAAAACTAAAGAGTAGGAAACAGTTGCTTTTCTCATCCTCTAGTAAAAAAAAGTATAACACCTCCTTTAGCAAAGAGTGATTTTCTGCTTTCTTCAGTTTTAACAATGAATTCCCAGGGATAATGAGGGGAAAGAAGTTATGTTAGAAACCATAAGATTATTGGCACCCTGAGTCTGGTAGAGGTGAGATACAGACAAGTGTTAACAGAGAGTAAAGGAGAGAAGAGAGCAATTTTATTGTTTAGTCCAAGTCACATGACTTAAATAAGCTATACAAAACCTATTGCTCTTTGAAAGATAAGAATTAATATGCCCTTACTTTGATGTCAGCTCTTTCATGGGAGATTTTCTAAATGATACTTTTTTCATCTCAAAATAAAAATTATTGGTTGGTTGGCTGGTTGATTGTTCTTTTATTATTATTATTACATCAGCAAAGTCTAAGCAAGTGAATTTCAATTTTTTGGAGTTAAATATTGGCTATGCGGCAATGTCTGTAGACTATATGGAGAGGTGGAAATTTCTTTTTGAAATGCATGTTTTTTCAACAAATGGTTCTCTTTAGCATGACTTTCCAATTTCTGTCTTCTTTCAAATGTGTTTTATTACACAGATTTTAAATTGAAGACATTAAAAACAGCAGATTTTTATTTAAACTATAAACTCAATATAAAATGTGCAAAAATAGAAATTGTTCCTGAATAGAAAGCAGTGCTTTTTGTTATGAGCAGATTTAAATGTACATAAATGTCATTCTTTGTTAATATGTGTTTCATTGACTGATTGATGCTGGAAATAAATGTGATATTTTCAGTGTTACATTTGAGTGCTCTAATCTCCACTAAATCATTTTCACCAGGTGTCACCTCCAAGACTATGATTAATGACATACTAATAAAGTTCACTTTGGCAGTCTAAAACTAAAATGTCATTTCTATTGGGTATGAATAATTTTCAGCTAAATAGAGCCTTGAATCAGCACCATGATGTTCTTTGTTCAAGGACTTTATTTTTTAAATATTTTAATATAACTGGAAGTGAAAAAAAAAGTGGATGTGAGTTATCTACATGATGAAGTGATGTTTTTGTTGGCTGATTCTTCTTTTAGTCTTGGCACTGTGCTCTTCGAAATACATTAACCCTTATCAATCACTAGGTATAATCAGGTTTACAAATCACTCTACAGTGTCATTAGCCAATCGCAAATGAGAACACTAATTCCTGTCCTCATACTGATACATATATTCCTTGTCTAGATGGTGTGTCTTGCATGAAAATGGAAACTAGGCCTCAGACCCTAATATTATTCCTTAACTGTAAAGCATTGCCAGCTGCACAGAATGAGCAATGGCAATCTGTACCCCAAACAGCCTAAAACCTTAGACGAATAAGGATGTCAGGAGGACACACTGAGAAGTCTGGGGAAGAAATTAAGTGGACAGTTTTAAAGCTAATATTACTATCCTTCTGTATATTGCAACTGAAGTGATTTTTAAGAAAGGACTTAACAATGAAAGTGTTACCTAACAAACAGATATTGTTTGTTTAGGCACAAAAACAAAAGAAAAAAATGGAAAAATAAAAGCAGGGCCACCTGTACTGAGATCATGTGAAAAAAATGAAGACAAAAGGATACGAGAGGAAAAAATGCTACAAGATGCAAGTTCTTGTGAAGTTGTACAGAATGCTAAAGGGGAAAACAAATCACAGGTACAGGGAAGGGAGAGTCTGAGAGGAATTTAAGGAAGACTTGGTTTGATCAGCTCTACAGGCACTGTTATCATTAGGAAAAATGTGGGATTCTCAAAATCACCCATATGTAACTTGAAACACAAATCACATTGAGTTTTGTCTGGATTCAAGTTTCTAAATTTGATATTTCCAAACTGTGGTATATATCATGCCAGTGAACCTACATGAGAGTACTATTGAAACATATATATTGGGCATGTTGGCGCGGAGGCAGAACTAATTCTGCAAATACTGCTGTCACTTTGTCCTCAACCTTTACGTCATTACTTCTACATTTTTCTATTATTGAACTTTCTGGGTTTTGCTATTCCTTTCCTTTACTTACCTTTTCATATGCTTAGTGACTTTTCACAGAATCACAGAATCAGAGAATCACAGAACGGTCGAGGTTGGAAGGGACCTCTGGAGCTCATCTTGTCCAACCCCCGTAATCAAACAGGGCCACCTAGAGCTGGTTGCCCAGGACCATGTCTAGACAGCTCTTGAATATCTCCAGGGGTGGAGATTCCACAACCTCCCTGGGAAGCCTGTGCCTGTGCTCAATCACCCTCACAGTGAAAAAGTGTTTCCTGATGTTCAGAGGGAACCTCCCAAGTTTCAGTTTGTGCCCATTGCCTCTTGTCCTGTCACTGGGCACCACTGAAAAGAGCCTGGCTCCATCCTCTTTGCACACTCCTTCAGGTATTTATAAACACCAATAAGATCCCCCCCTTGACTTCACTTCTCCAGGTTAAACAGTCCCAGCTCTCTCAGCCTTTCCTCATAGGAGAGATGCTCCCGTCCCTTCATCATTCTTGTGACCCTTCTCTGGCATCTCTCCAGCATGTCCATGTCTCTCTTGTACTGAGGAGCCCAGAACTGGACCCAGCACTCTGGGTGTGGCCTCACCAGTGCTGAGTAGAGGGGAAGTATCACCTCCCTCGACCTGCTGCAATACTTCGTCTAATTCAGCCCAGGACAACACTCACCTATTTTTCTGCAAGGACACATTGCTGGCCCATGTTCAACTCAGTGTCCACCAGGACCCCCAGGTCCTTCTGTGCAAAACTGCTTTCTAGCCATGCACTGGTGCATGGGGTTGTTCCACCCCAGGTTCAGGATTTTTCACTTCTCCTCATTGAATTTCATGAGGTTCCTGATGGCTCTTTCTCCAGCCTGTCAAGGTCCCTCTGGATAGCAACACAACCCTCTGGCATATCAGCAATGCCTCCTTTTTCATTCTTTCAGTCATTCTCTGCATTTTTCTACACATTTAATGTTGTCTAGTTGCTTTACTTCTCTAAACATGCTTTCTTTCCTTTTTTCTCCTTTCCTTGTACCCTTGCCCACATTATATTTTTTGCATATTTTCATGGCTGATTTCTCATGTTAGCAAGATAATATGCTGCAAATAACTATGTTTCAGACACTTGTAACAGTAACAAATTCTGTTCAGTAGAGTTAGATAAGAAGATCTGGACCTAAAGGCATGAAGAAAATAGTGTGCCTGCCATTGTGCAACATACCCTTTAATTTCTGTATGTTCCTATTATTGCCATTGCTTCAAGTTTATGCTTTATTCCGTGTAAGATTGTCATGTTTTTTTCCTCAGTCATAGTCACTTGTGGATGTAACTTTACTACATTTTGCAAAGGGCACATAATAAAATAAACCACTGTCAGTATCATAAATGTGGCAGAAGCTGGTGAATAACTGGCATGTGGAACATTATTAATAAAGATATTTATTTTTATAGTAAAAGGTGCATAATTTAAATAATATAGTAAGAAGGCACAGGATATATTTATTTTATTGACATAAAGCAGGTCATTTTCTCTATATATTTTCACAATAGAATAAAGGATCTATTTTTTTCAAGATCAATGTGAATGTCTAAAAATTTTGCTTATCTGAAGAAAAACTTGTTTTTTCTACAAAAATGCTGCATTTTGCTTCCCCAAACCAACACTGTTTAACATTCCATTTTGGAATGGAGCATTAGGATATTACCTCTCATCCCTAGACTATTACTGAAAAAGCCACAGTAGTTCTGAGACAATTTGAAGTGCCCTTCGAAGAATGGTCTTTAAATTACCTTCAAAGATAAGACTAAGAACTTGTAATTTTTAACTTGACTTCTCTAAATAATAAAAGAACAAAACAATATAGAGACTGTATTTAGCTTTTCCATCATTCTACATAATTCCAGAAAATAACTCTAATAAGGAGAAAATTAATCAAAAAATCCAAAGTCTTTCCACATCAGTTTCTGAAGAAGTTCTGTGAACCTCTCCAGAAAGCCTTCTGATATTGTTCCTGATATCTTCTTCTGGTCCAATTGCCTTTCCATCCAAACTGTTATTTCTTTCCCTTTTCCTTGGGTATTACCCACTCAGTGATATATAAAGTACATCTTCATCCTTTTATTATCAGAGCTTGATTAAGCTTGCTTAAGATTTTGAGAAAGTTTAAATTATTGCAGCTTATTCGAAGTATAGAGATTTTTCATTTGTTCTGGAGAGGTGAGGAGAGTTTTTAGTATAAATATGCTTTATAGCTGTGCTAGGAATACTAGTATTGCAGTCTTATAAACTGCTCAAACCTCAAATGTAGATTGTAAAAAGATACCATGGTGGGTTGACCCTGGTCAACACCTGAGTCCCTACCCAGTCACTTGCTCAATCCTCCCAGCAGGACGGGGGAGAGAATTGAAAGAACAAAAGCAAGAAAACCCTGAGTCAAGGTAAAGGTAGTTTATCAGGTAACAGTTACTTGGAAAGACAAATGCCATAACACTGAACATCACCCCTTCCTCCTCCTTTCCCTGAGCTTTTATTACTGAGTATGACATCATATGGTATGGAATATTCCTTTGGTCAGTTAGTGTCAGCTGCATGTGTCCCCTCCCAAATTCTTGCACAGCCCTGGCCTACCTGCTGCTGGGAGGAAAGTGCAGAGTGGGAAAAAAGTTAAAAAAAGGAAAAAAGAAAAACCTTGGTGATGTGCAAGCTCTGCTCAGCAATAGTCAAAACACTGGTGTGTTTTAAACACTGTTTTAGTCACAAATCCAAAACACAGTACCATATGAGTTACTATGAAGAATATAAACTCCATTACAGCCAGACCCTGTACATACGTTCAGACCTTCTGAGACCAAAATAGACCTGTGACAGCCTCATTTCTCCTACACAAAGAAGCCAGACATTTTCTTTAAAAAACGGCTTCAAAGTGTATCTTTTTGGAAGAAATTCCATTTTGCCAAAGACCGGGGATTCCACCACCTCTTTTAGTGAGTTGTTTTGAAACTAAATCACCTCTCTAAGATACTGAATCTGATTTTGACAATAGATTTTTCAAAGTTGAATTTCCAACCATAGGTACTACAAAGTTGCCAAGATCAAAAAGCAAGATATATCAAAAAACTTTTCCTGTATAAGTGCACACTCAAGAGATGGAGATGAACTCTTTAACCTGATGGGATAATTAGGGCAAGAAAAAAACTGGATCTAATCAGCCTTGTGTACTTCGAAGATGGAAACCAGAACAAGCTTTCTAGCCACTAGAACATTTGTAAATTCCCAGAACAACCCTCTGAAGGGAAGATTGAGACAAAACAGAAGTAGTTTTAAAATGGCATTGATCCATTTTTACAATAGCTTCCTTCCTTATTTTTGATTTCTTCTCTATAGTTTTGATTTTCTGTTACAGTAGAGGACTAAGAGTTCATGATGGAGTGTTTCCCCCCAGGACTCAGCAATACAAGCCTCTGAAGATAAGGGTTATTTCCCAAACTCTTGATTATTTATGTTGTCCTCCTTTGGGAACTCTTCTCTATTTCCACATTCTTAGAATCAGGTCATAAGACTTGTACACAATATTTTATTTGTAAAATGCTGAATACTTAAACAATATTACTTCTTAGACTACTTTCAGTAGTGATAATAAGTACACAAGTAGGATCAAGACCCAAATGCTGACAGCATTTTTGAATGCTAAACAAGTTCAAGAAAGTTAAAAAGTTAGGAAGGGGGTCATATCATCATCTAAATAATTCACAACTGTCTGATTCTATCAAAGCAGACTGGTTTTGAAGATAGATCGAATACATGAAAAAATGTACGTTTTCAACCAGTAGAAAGATTCATATCCAAATTATAGAATGTCTGCAAAACAAGTCTTTCCGCAACAATTTTTTTTCAGCATACATCAGTGATACTTGGTTTTCACATTACTTCATGTGACCTGATGGGCTTTGGCCAGCAGAACTTTCCATTTCCCAAGAAGGCAATAAACTTCATTCCTCCCCTTATTTTCAAAAAGAGCAAATTAAAATAATACAAGACTATTGAGGTGTTTTGATTAGTCAAAATCAAACTTTTTGTATAAATTTAATTTGGAAATTACGTGCATGTATATATATTTCTTCTGCATTTTTATTGTAAAGCTATAAAAGTGTGATTTTCCAAAGGATTTTTTTCAGATTTTTTTCCCTTTGTAATTCTTTTAAAGCTGGATACTATGTGTTTTTTTGCAATGCTTTTCCATTTAATTGAAACTTTATGTCAAGGAAAAAAGGCTTAGAAATGTTTGCACAATCGTCTCTAAAATTTTAAGTTTGGTCTTGAAAAGCAGTGATCAGAACAGAGGAATAAGAATTGCTTAAAGAAAGATAAAGGAATGATTAATTATCTCATCCATCATGGAGAAAAATTCTAATAATGATCCAGGATTTGTGTTGTTGAAATAACACAGGCTTTCACTGAATTATTAAAATTTAATTGAAAGCACATAAATCTGGTTCACTAAGATGTGCATCATTTTTAGTGGTATAAGCAGAACAGAATTTCTCCACCCTAACACTCAGAAGGAAAGGATTCAGAATTTAAACTTGTAGCTTCTAACTAAAAGAATGAGGCCTGTGAATAAAATTCCCTGAGTTCTACAAACAAAACCGTGGAGTGATTATGCAGTATATGTTTTTAGTGTTGTTGGTTTTAGAAATTAGTACATACACTAGCTTCCGTAAAACCTACATGTCCTTCTTGAATTCATAGACTTATTGAGTGTTTTAGGCTGGAAGGTAGCTCTGGAAGTCGTCTAGTCAATCCTCCTGTTCAAAGACAGGCAATGTTTGAACATGTTGCCCGGGACCTTTCCAGTCAAGTTTTGTGTATCTCCAGGAATGGGGATTCCCACAACTTCCCAGGGCATCTGACCCTATGCATAACCACTCTTCTGAGGAAAACTCTTCTCCTTCAGTCTCATTGGAATTTCCTTTGTTGTCACTTGTGACTGTTACCTCTTCACCCTACATCTCTGAGAACAGTCCAGCTCCATCTTTCGTGCAACCAAAAAATGGGGAGTTGAAGACAGCAATGATATTCTCCTTCAGCCTTCTAGTCTACTGGCTAAGCAAAGCTGGGTCTCCAGGCTCTACTACTCAATTCCCTCCAGGCTACCCTTGTCTTGCTCCTATTGAGGAGCCCAAAATTCCACACAGTACTTCAGCCTCAGCATCATGAGTGTGAAATAGAGGGCAAATATCACTTCCCTTGGCCTGCAGGCTGTCCTCATGCTAATGCCACACAGGGCACACTTCCTACCAGACTTCTCTGCAAACATTTAAAAAATTGTTTGACCCTACAGACACCATAAGCAATGGGACCCTTCAGATGTGCTGAGCCTATGGGTGTGTTTGATTTTGTAAAATCCTTTAGCTCTAGGGATTTCATATGCTTGAGAAAAATTAAAACTACATGAGAGAAGATAGCAAAACTTGCATGAACCATGCGTAGTCAGGCCATTCTATTAAATTGTTATTTAACTGAGTGTTAACTATGATTTCGGAAATCAAAATTTTAAATGAAGTTAAAACCTATGTTTTAAAAACAGAAAGAAAGCAGAAGCAACTTTAGCTTAGAAAAATGAGAAATATATGAAATTTTACCAATACATGAGAGTAGTAAGTTGTTTTATTTCATCATAGCCTACAGCCATTTGTCATTGTGAAAGTCTGTTTGATAGGAAACTTGAATTGTTTCTGGGCTAGGTTTGGATTTTTTTTCCCCTTTACTAGTCTGTCACATTGCAAGTGCAGAAGAGTCTTCAGTAGTGAGTTGTGCTTTTGCTTGCAAAAATTCTCTATTGTGTTTGGTGAAATCACAATCAAGCCCTTCCAAATTTATTTCCTTCTTTCTCATATTCAGCAATTATTTGTTTGATAGCCCAGATAGTCCACTTATTAATTATGTCATAGTATGTTAAATGGCATATTTTCTTTATTTAGCTATTTTTTATTAAATGGAGTGTTATGTACAGTATCTGATGGCACTTGGGAGATTTATGAATATTTGCATTCTGAATAATGCATCTGGTAAAATATTTCACTACAATTAAATATAGTAGTTTAGCAGTGAAAGGAGGTAATATATTTTCATTAATTCTGCTGTGTTTTATAATTGTTGTTAATTTAATCCATGATTATTTGAAGCAGTAAACTAAGAAGTTAAGCACCTGCAAGAGAAATAGTGGAAAATAATAAAGTGTATCTCTATAAATGGTTAGTTATGTGGCAGCCAGACACAACTCACAATTTATTCCACAAATTGGTAGAAAGTAACTCTCTTTAAACACATGCCTAGCCCCACTCATATCAACTCACTGGTTGCAAAAGGCTGAACCTTCCTAAATGCCTACAGTAGACAGAAAAAAAGCATTTTTCAAAGTAAGAGGCTATTTGAGAGAGAGAACTACTTGGTCTTGCTTTTTGTGGTGGTAAATTATTAACTGTATGCAAGGTATTTATCTTTTCAAAAAAGAAAAACTTCTTCATATGGTAGTCAATACTAAAAGTGAAGACATGAATCCTGAACATATCAGTAACATCCAGGAATACTGTCCTGTGTTCCTCCCATTGCTTGTGATAACACCACATTTAACGGACAATTTATTCTTGTCTTTTTACTTATTTCTCAAAGTGGTTAACATTGTTGTTAAGAAGTATTTATTTGAAGCTGTAGGCTAGTCAAATAGTGCCATATTTAATGGTATAGAAAATAAAAAATAAATTAATGTATAGACATATGTATATGTGGAAGGGTGCTTTGTTATTAGGGGGTGAAAAAATAGAGAGACAAATAGCTAGTAGGTATAACTCAGGGAACAATCATGAAGGACTAGACAAAATAGTGGGAATAAAATGACTGTTATTCTGGAGAATATTTCTGGACAATATTTCTTATTTCTGTGTGCAAATATTCAGCTCTACTTAAAAAAAAATCCACAAACAAAACAAAGAAAAACCCAGAAAGTATTTCAGAACAGCTCCAAGAAGCAGCATTATCTCAACAAAACATAGGGACCCTAAATTCTAATTTATTAATTAAGAAATTGGGGAATTAGGGAGCAATGACTGTTGGCAAAACTTCTCTACAGATAAATTTATCTCATAGAATCATAGAATCATAGAAACATTTAGGTTGGAAAAGACCTTAAGATCATCAAGTGCAACTGTTAAACTAATACTACTAGGTCCACCACTAAACCATGTCCCTAAGTGCCTCATCCACATGTATTTTAAAAACCTCCAAGGATGGTGACTCCACCACTTCCCTGGGCAGCCTGTTCCAATGCCTAACAACCCTTCCAGTGAAGAAGTTTTTCCTAATATCCAATCTAAACCTCCCCTGGTGTAACTTGAGGGCACTTCCTCTTCGCCTATCACTTGTCACTTGGGAGAAGAAACTAGCACCCACCTCTCTACAACCTCCTTTCAGGTAGTTGTAGAAAGCAATAAGGTCTCCCCTCAGTCTTCTCTTCTCCAGGCTAAACAACCCCAGCTCCTTCAGCTGCTCCTCATAAGACTTGTATTCCAGACCCCTCACCAGCTTTGTTGCCTTTCTCTGGACACGCTCCAGCACCTCAATGTCTTTCTTGTAGTGAGGGGACCAAAACTGAACACAGTATTGGAGGTGCCCAGTACAGGGGCAGGATCACTTCCCTACTCCTGCTGGCCACACTGTTTCTGATACAGGCCAGGATGCTGTTGGCCTTCTCGACCACCTGGGCACACTGCTGGCTCATATTCAGCCGGCTGTCAATCAACACCCGCAGGTCCTTTTCTGCTGGGCAGCTTTCCAGCCACTCGTCCCCAAGCCTGTAGCATTGCATGGGGTTGTTGCGACCCAAGTGCAGAACCTGGCACTTGGCCTTGTTGAAACTCATACAATTGGCCTTGGCCCATCGATCCAGCCTGTCCAGATCCCTCTGAAAAGCCTTCCTACCCTCAAGCAGATCAACGCTCCCACCCAACTTGGTGTCATCTGCAAACTTACTGAGGGTGCACTCAATCCCCTCATCCAGATCATCGATAAAGATATTAAACAGAACAGGCCCCAGTACTGAGCCCTGGGGAACACTACCTGTGACCGGCCACTGGTCACAAATCACAGAAATCTGTGATTTCTGTGAATCACAGAGCTCAATGAGAACTGCTGTTCAAAAGCAGTGTGGAAAATTCATCCCCTGACACCACCACTCTTCCGACAGAAACTTTATTGTTCACAGAAAACAGAAAGATATTCTAGCACATCAGAAGTGTGACTCAAGTGTCTAGGATCAAGTATATTGATCTTCAGTATGATCTATTGTCATAAAATGGACATAGCCTCATAACCATCTTATGGACGTCCAAAACCATGTTCAAATCATAAACTCCCCTCTTGTGTTTCACCACCTATCCCCTGGGCTACCTGGTGCTCTACCTGCTGTTTTCTGCTCTAGTATATCCCCATCAGCTCAGTTTTGGAGGAAGAAGTGTTGACACAGACCTGAATATTTTGTTTCCTCCAGCATTTAAAACAACACTCAGGAAGTTGGAATAAACCATCTTGTACAGGGCGCCATTTGTTTCTCGGCTGCTTTAGTTTTTCTTCAGTTACTTCTCTCCATTTCCACCCTTCTTCTCAATCTCACTTGAGTGTAATAACCCATATTACTTTTCGGAGATAGGAGTCAAGAGTGATGACATCTCTGCGTACTGGACGTTGTACTATACACAGACAACTGCCTTTTATGTCCACCTGAATTGATTCAGAAAACCAGATGCTGAACAGAATGGATACTTGTCCAGGACATTTAGCCCAATGAAGAGTTAGAATTTAAATGGCCACTTTCCTTTCAGCCCACCCTGAATTTATGGATATTATGGTCAGAATGTCTAGATATTGGCCAAAAATACTGGCTTTCCATTTTAAGAAATTTCAGGTATTTGAGAGGACAATATGTTGCCAATCTACAATTCACAGATTAATTTCACCACTTCTCTATTTATGTGATTTACATGATTGAACAGATTATCAGCTTCTGTAAGCACAGTGTTTTTCTACCACATCACAGAAAAGCTTTTCAGACCAGGTTTTCTGGTGCATTTTTTCCAAAAACTCTTTTCTAGTGAAAGAATGTTGAACTCTTTATTAAAAAAACAAACAAACAAGAACAGCAACAAAAACCCCAAAACCCAAATAGAAAACCCCAGACATGAATTTCCTACATCTCTAAAAGGGAGTGGTAATTAGAAGGATAAATCTACTTATCTAGATTATATCTCCCCAATTTGGGTATAAAGGGGGGGTGGGGTGGGGTGGATGGGGCTATGTCAATGACCTTGTGGAGGACAAGGAAAGCAACAATCAGTGTTCTTCCCTCATCGACTAAACAAGTCATCTCATGAAAGAAGCAATCATGCTGGGCAGGCATAATCTGCCTTTGATAAATTCATACTCGCTGTTCACAAATATCTCCTTGTCCTTCATGTTGAAATGACTTCCGTAATCTTCTGAGAGACAGAGGCAAGTGAGGCTGACCAGCCCAGACCAGCCCAGATCCTCCTTCTTACCCTCCTTGAAGGTGGGTGAGACATTTACCTATTTCAAATAATCAGGAAGGATCTTTCAAAGATCTGATACAATCCAAGACAAGAGGCTGGTGTTAGGTCTGATATGCTAGTAAAGCCAAATTATTGAATACTGTAAACAAAAACTATGTCTGAAATTTCAAACATTCATTCAAATTTTCACTATTAACTCATAATGTCCATGTTTTCATAAAATGAAGCATCAGGCCAACAGGATGAAGTTTCAATTCGTTGTGTCTTCAGATGACAATACAGAAAACAGTCTAGGTATAAGTGATGTAATTATATTGATTATGCAGTTTTAGTGATTTAAATATAGTATATATTTAAAGGTTTTGTATGACCACTTTGAAAGAGCTTCTCCAAAAATACACACACACCTCTCATAAAAAATATTTTTTTCACTATAAGAAAGATAGGAAGAAAAAAATAGTTACTTAGTATTATACCAGCTGGATACATAAAATTTTAATTCCACGTGTATTGTTTGTGCTGATTTTTAGTTCCTCAAACAGCATTTTTTGTTTTGAAAGGAATCATAAAAATTTTCAGAATTTGCTTGTGTACTTTAGTCTTCATTTACAGTCTCAAATTAGAGTTAGATATTTTAAGGACCTGTATTACTTCCACTCAATACTAAAACCCCACTTTTACTGTTGTTGTTTAAAAAATGTAGAAAGTCTAGCCCACTTCTCTAATTCTTTTTCTAAGTATGTTAGTGTTATAGGAGGATCTTCCCTTTTTTTCACATTGCCTATGGTAAAGTTCAGTCATTCTGAACTTGTACTAAAGCTAGTAAGTTTTCTAAAAAAAGGAGACTTAACAAGCTCTCCAGAATTTGCTATGAATTTGCTATGAGTATGAACAAAAGCAGTATTATTTGCTGCAATCTAGACTATTTTGTTAATGGCTATTCTAGTATATTACTGGATTTTCTAACACTCAGGGAAAACACTAGACAATAATATGATTTTATTAAATAAAAGTAACTTTCAAACTGCAGCAAGTGAAACAAAAGTGGTTTCACAGCTGAAGAGGTAAATTGTACTTTGCCATCACCCATGGGTCATTTGGGCAATGTATAGGATGTTATTTCCTTACTTGTTTTTTTAATCCTTACAACATGAAACCTTCAAACACCTTTCCTTCTTTATGGAGAAATGAAGAGTTGTAATTTTTAATCTATGACAGTAACCAATGTTTTTGAGGGACAGAACCTCTCAATTTTTATTAGAATTGTCTATCACAATTTGTACAGAACTATATCCTAATGGAAAACCAAACCAAAGAAGAAATTGAAGTTTATTACAGCTATTTTAAAAATAGAATAAAAATCCAGCATGCGATTGTATTTGGACAATATGGTGACTTCTTTTAGAATAAACCTAAAATAGTAATAGAAATACACCACATAATTAGCAATAAAACTTCATGACTAAATTGCTGTTCTATTTCAGTGAAGGAAAAATATAAGCTACACAGTTTGGCTTGGTGTGTAAAAATCAATATTGAAGATTTCAATATGATTTTTACATCATACTACTAGAAATAGTACTGGAAGTAAAGAATATGGCTTCATCTTTGTCGACAGATAAACAATTTCATACTGATGAAGATGATGAACAGCAATTGCTTATGCAAACCCAAAAGTCAGTTTAAATAATATGCATGCCTAAAATCAATTTAAGCTCTCAGAAGAAAGGCAATTCCTGGAAATACTCTGTATTACTTTGCGGGCTTGAAATACACTTAATTTTTTTGAGGGTTGGTGGGTTTTTTCCTCTACATAAAATGTGCAAGTGTAATTTTTCTGCTAAAAGGCAGGGTTACAGAATTGGGAGAATTAAAAAAAAAAGTAGAAGAATATATTTTTATTTCATTGAATCTGGTATTTCTCTTCTGCACATTTAATCAGTATTTCTTTCCCTCAGAAGACGTAATTTAACTGTTTCTATGTGTGAAGAGATTCTGGCACTCCTTATTACTACTCCTAATCATTGTAATGAATGTTTTGAAGTGTTTCTTTTGATTAGGAAGCCCCTGATATAATTCCATTTTTATATGGAAGTAAACACACTGAAGTTTATCAAATATTCTAATAAATGATCCATGCAGATTAGCCCTCACTGTCTGAGTCTATAAAGACAATCAAGATAAAAATTAAACAAAAGTACACATTTTAAATTGATTAATTAGATTACATTAAACATTTATTGTGACTTTTTTATTCTCAAGGAAAGTACCCTTTATTCAACTTAACTCACTTCATTTCCAGGTGAATTAGAACCCCTTTAATTTACTTCAGTTCTGATTTTGAATGTCTACACAGGGAGCTAATAATGTTTAACTAGTCCTCCATAAATCAAACTTGTTAATTGATTTGAATTCATTTCCCTAAGCATCTCTCTGTAGATAAACCCTAAAGGGAAATATCTCGACAACTGGAGGTTGAATTCAAGATGAATAAAGGAAGGTAAAAGGGTTAATAGCTTTGTAAAGCTTTAGGTTCTTTTCGCCTATTTTGTGGAGTGCTTTCCTGCTTCTGTGTTTTTATGTAGGACTAATGAAGAACAGAGAGATATTTTCTGCCTCGATCTCTCACTTAATATGTCTTAGATATTTACATAAGCAGGCAAAACCCTCTTTTCCGGTCTGCCTTTTGAATATTTTGAGATTATACTAGCCATAGATGAAAACTGTTCCACCAATCCTGAACATTAACAATTCTCTGTAACTATTTTTATTCATTTTTATTAAATAATTATAACTCTTATTTAATAGTATTTAACAAATTCTATAACTACTGATGTATTCCATGCTTATGTTAAAAATGAAAAAGGGGGAAATGTACAACCAATGTGTGAATAAAGTAGATAATTTGAGTTCCACCAACCCAGCCAATTAATATATATGACAAGATTTCTCAAATCTGCTTCCTAGAGACTATTTGGCTCCCCACATATGGAATATTTAGACCTGTGTGTGAATGCAGACCAAAGAAATTACTGCATTCAGTTCAAAATAGGAAAGGCTACTTTATCTGATGTGCATATCTAATACTCTATATATCTACTGCAGAAGATCATGCCTTTTTTTGTAACCATTGAATGAGATTATGGCTTCATATCTCCTGCCACACTCCAGTCCTATGTTTAAATGGGTGATTATGTGTTAGACTTTGAGATGAGGGAAGTTTATGAACTATGTTGTCTTTGCTTTGTTTTCATGACATTACTTTATTATTTATTCATTTACTTTTTTATGGTGACAGACTATAGATCGAATTACTCCTGTCACTTGCAAAAAAATTTTAAAAAGGAACAATTTGGCAATTTCTGTGCTACCATAACTAAGATTTTTCACACATTGAAATAACATGAAGACCGACTTCAGAGCAGGAATATGTGATAACATTCTGCAAACTTGCTCTGAGGAATTACAGACCGCTGGCATTTTCAAATGAGAGTTAATCATTGACTCTGTGCTGACTAACATCACTAGAAGTTAATAAATAACATTGTGTTACAAATGTCATTTTCTTTACATTTCATATTAGATTTGCTATTGGCAATGACAGTAAATGCATCAAAAAATGATTGGTGACCTATAGCTGTCCAGCAATTTCTTTTTGCTCTTTAATTCATTATGACTTCCTGTACATTGAACTAGACCTTTTTTACAGCTCATTAGTTGTATCAACATTTCACTTTATTACCTGGGATAATAAATTAGTTTCATTAGTTTCAAGTTTGCCAATTTTCACCAGTGCATTTTCAAATTTACAATTTCTGGCCAAGTTTGTAGCATTTCAGTCATTGATTCACATATGCTGAAAATTTTGTTGAATTTCTATCAGGACTTTGACAAGGTAATGGCAATGAAATAATTCTGGACACATTTCTGTAATGAATCACTTTTTACTAATCGTGGACCATCTGCTACCTTGGTTAGATTTATCCTCCCTTTTTTAGCTTACTGATCATAGGTGTTACTAGCAGTCCCCTTAAAACATATGGTAAACCTGACAGGAGCAATTTTTCAGCAACTAATCGTATTTTTATTTCTGTGCTTAGTTATTAATATATGCCCCTCTATTTCTTCTCTCAAAGCTTTATTATGGTACTACTTGCTTCAGTATCCACTATTTCAGATGACAGAAATTCCATTTTGCAACTCTTATAATGAATGAAAAAATTGATATATTCTCTGCTAAAATGATCTCACCTGCTAAAGTAAAATACAAAGATTTAGATTATTCTAAACACTGCATTTTGTACTACCGTCTACTTTTTTACTTTGCTTTTCTTGTTAAAATAAGATGTTTCACTATATTTAACACTTTCTTTTCTTCCTCAAAATAAATTTTTGACGAATGTTGTTGTGATTTTTTTAACTGTTGTGATGGCTGTACATCACAATTTTTTTCTGTTGAATTCCAGTATCTGTATGTTCTGGTAGGTTAATACGAAAAAAAAAATTGTCATTATATTAAATTCCTTGGCTGTATATTTCCTTTTCATCCAGTATGCATGTTATAGATTCATGGTTGTCACCTAGTATACTCTGACCTGTGGTGCTCACCTACAAATACTACCCAATTTCAGTAGATTAAGGTTGGTGACTGATCAGGCATCTTATTCACTCTTTTGGTGGCATAGAGCAACAAGTGCACAGAAACATAACATAGCATAACTTGACAGCTACAGCCTAATTTCTTTTTCGGGAAAGATTCAGATTAATGGTCCCAAATCTTCCTTATCATAAAGAGTTTATTTTTAAGAACAAGGAAAATATTTGTTATCTCTCATCTTATCATTTGCTTGCATATTCTTACTGATAATCGAGACTAAATGGATATTTCTGGCCTTAGATGAAAATATTTGTGCTATCAGCAAGCTGAAAAGACATAAGACCCCATTTATGCAAGCCTACATTTATGAACAAATGAAAGGTTTTAGGTATACAACAAGGTGGCATATCTTTCAAAAAGCCATTTATTTTTAAGTAGAGTTATCTTTGAATTAAAAATGGTTAATTTAATTAACCTTCCTCTCACACCCATCAAGACAAAAGTTATT